>NW_018406352.1:436107-452084 GCF_002113885.1 Mizuhopecten yessoensis
AAAGTTATTTAGAAAGGAGAGAAGAGATAAGGTCCCAAATTTAGTCGCCTCTTACGATCATGCAATTGGGGGCAGCAGGTACAATTCTTACGCCCTACCTGCAGGGACACGGAAACGAGGATTTGTTTGTTTGTTTGTTTGATTTTGTTTAACGTCCTATTAACAGCTAAGGTCATTTAAGGACGGCCTCCCCTGTGTGCAAGATGCATGCATGTAGTGTATGTGTGTGTATTTTGGGAGGCTGCGATATGTTCGTGTTTGTCTTCTTGTAATAGCGCGGAACTGATGCCGACTTTATAGTGCTACCTCACTGAAACATACTGCCGAAGACACCCAGCAGGACGCCCCACCCCGTCACATTATACTGACAACGGGCGAACCAGTCGTCCCACTCCTAATTTGCTGAGCGTTAAGCAGGAACGGACAGGACAACTGGGTAGTTATCAAATAAATGATGCTGTGTCTAACAAATGCTATTGATATAATTATATTTTACATGGTTACAGCTGTAAAATATGTGAAATTATCAATCAAGTAAATTGCAGCACTAACAATATTATTTACAAAAGATCCTAATTAATGGTGTGCTATTCAAATCTCCCTGCATCCGTGGTCCGTCGTCCATCCTTAAACAATTCTTGTTATCGCTATTTCTCAGAAAGTCCCTGAGGGATCTTTCTCAGATTTGATATGAAGGTTCCCCTTGATCCCTTGTTGTGCAGTTATATTTTGAGACTGATCATAAAAACAAAAATGGCCCAAGAAAGAACTAAACAGATCTTTCTCATATTGCAATGATCATTTCTATTTCTTTCACATTAAGTACTGTACTAGTAAATATGTGAAATGACAAACTCACTTTGAAGGTTGTCTTTTATACACAGCAGTATTAAGTTTAGATACAAAATTACCTCAAGGTGCATTTACTGTTAACATGACTCAATCAAACAGATAAAAGAAAAGAAGAGAAATTATCAAACTGACAAAGAACTAATGAAGGTACAATGGTGGACACCAAGATCCCTCTGGGATTTCTTGTTTATAATTGTCAGCAAACTTGCTCTTTGTTTCCTTACAGATCACTACCTTCATAAACATGCAGTTGATATGTAATAATGTTGCATTTTTAGGTTGGATGTGACATGTGTGACCACTTTTGGGTTCATCAGGCATGCGTGAGGCCAACAGATAACATCAAACTTGAAAACTTGTATGTGTGCCCATTGTGTAAAGAATGATGATGCCATGATGAAGTTTTAAGGCCATTTTGTGTTAATAGGCCATGATTGAGTTAAAATGCCATTTTTGTGTTAAAAGGCCATGATTGTGTTAATAGGACATGATTGTGTTAAAAGGCCATGATTGTGTATTAAGGCCATGATTGTGTATGAAGGCCATTATTGTGTTAATAGGACATGATTGTGTATGAAGGCCATGATTGTGTTAAATTTTGTTTGTTTGATTTTGTTTAACGTCCTATTAACAGCTAAGGTCATTTAAGGACGGCCTCCCCTGTGTGCAAGATGCATGCGTGTTGTGTATGTGTGTGTATTTTGGGAGGCTGCGATATGTTCGTGTTTGTCTTCTTGTAATAGCGCGGAACTGATGCCGACTTTATAGTGCTACCTCACTGAAACATACTGCCGAAGACACCCAGCAGGACGCCCCACCCGGTCACATTATACTGACAACGGGCGAACCAGTCGTCCAACTCCTTATTTGCTGAGCGTTAAGCAGGAGTAGAAACTGCCATTTTTAAAGACTTTGGTATGTCTCGGCCAGGGGGCAGAACCCAAAGCCTTCCTCACAGGGGCGAACGCTCAACAAATGGCCAAAAGTGTGTGTTAAAAGGCCATGATTGTGTATGAAGGCCATGATTGTGTATGAAGGCCATTTTTGTGTTAAAAGGCCATGATTGTGTTAAAAGGACATTTTTGTGTTAATAGGCCATGATTGTGTATGAAGGCCATGATTGTGTATGAAGGCCTTGATTGTGTTAAAAGGACATTTTTGTATTAAAAGGCAATGATTGTGTATGAAGGCCATGATTGTGTATGAAGGCCTTGATTGTGTTAAAAGGCCATTTTTGTATTAAAAGGCAATGATTGTGTTAATAGGACATGATTGTGTATGAAGGTCATGATTGTATTAAAAGGCATGACTGTGTATGAAGGCCATGCTTGTGTATGAAGGCCATTATTGTGTATGAAGGCCATTATTGTGTTAAAAGGCCATGATTGTGTATGAAGGCCATTATTGTGTTAAAAGGCCATGATTGTGTTAAAAGGACATTTTTGTGATAATAGGCCATGATTGTGTATGAAGGCCATGATTGTGTTAAAAGGCCATTTTTGTGTTAAAGGCCATGATTGTGTATGAAGGCCATGAGTGTGTATGAAGGCCATGATTGTGTTAAAAGGCCATGATTGTGTTAAAAGGCCATTTTTGTATTAAAAGGCCATGATTGTGTTAATATAATAGGACATGATTGTGTATGAAGGCCATGCTTGTGTTAAAAGGCCATGCCTGTGTATGAAGGCCAGGTTTGTGTTAAATGGCCAGGATTGTGTTAATAGGACATGATTGTGTTAATAGGACATGATTGTGTATTAAGGCCATGATTGTGAATGAAAGCCATTTTTGTGTTAAAAGGTCATGATTGTGTTAAAAGGACATTTTTGTGTTAATAGGACATGATTGTGTATGAAGGCCATGATTGTGTTAAAAGGCCATGACTGTATGAAAGCCATGGTTGTGTTAAAAGGCCATGACTGTGTTAATAGGACATGATTGTGTATGAAGGCCATGATTGTCTATGAAGGCCATGATTGCTGTATTGAGGCTATCCAATTATACACTTTCATTTATGAAGGACATAAATAAAATGATTAAAACAAAATATCAAATTTTGTCATTTATTAACAGAATTAATAACAGGGTGATTTAGAAATTCGCCCAGATGCGAGTGGTTTAAAACTTTCAATTCAGCCAGATCAAAGACTTGGAACGGTTCGGTTGAGAGGTTTTCGCGATGGTTAGACTTGTGCCGGCTATAATGTTTTTGAAGGGCATTGCACGCCAACTTGCTGGCTCTAACAATGGTTCCAGTTCCCACCATATCAAGGAAACAATTACAGAGTTGCGAGCTTCTAATGAAAAATGTATTATCATGCAAGTACAACGAGAAGTATTCAGCAAAGAAATTGAATGTATACTCAAAGGTAAAGCTCTTTATAAGGACAGTCCCATCTTGAGTCTGAGCCCCTACATCGACAACGAGGGTGTTCTCAGGATTGGAGGACGCTTGAACAAATCTGACCTCAATGTACTGGAGAAGAATCCTATTTTGATTCCCAGACAACATCATGTAGCCATGCTCTGTTAATACGTCATTTTCACGACAAAGTGCAACATCAGGGGAGCCATCTTACTGAAGGTGCTCTGCGTAGTACAGGATTCTGGATCATTGGCATGAAACGCTTGGTATCATCAGTAATCGTAAGTGTGTTAAATGTCAAAGACTTAGAGGAAGCCTGGGATTTCAGCAGATGTCAGAGTTACCACGTGACCGTTTGGTTCCAGGACCACCATTTACGTCCGTTGGTGTTGATTGCTTTGGACCCTGGCAAGTATCAACACGTCGAACAAGGGGCGGACAGGCCAACTCCAAACGCTGGGCCGTACTGTTTACATGTCTGACGACAAGAGTCATCCACATTGAAGTTATTGAGGAAATGAGGTCCTCTTCCTTTATTAATGCCGTGAGACGCTTCACTGCCATACGAGGGAAAGTAAAAGTGTACAGATCGGACAGAGGATCCAATTTCATCGGGTCAGCAGGAGATCTCGGGATTAATGTTGAAAGTGATGGAATGAGTAACTTTCTTTCCTCCGATAGTTCTACATGGAAATGTAACGCTCCGCATTCCTCGCATATGGTAGGAGTGTGGGATCGTATGATAGGTGTGACGAGAAGAAACTTAGATTCATTATTAATGGACGTACCAGGTTGTGGTCTCACACATGAACTTTTTTAGCTGAAGTATCAGCAATAATAAATTCGCGTCCACTTGTACCAGTTTCGTCAGACCCAGATAATCCATATCCATTGAGCCCATCTGTTCTACTGACGCAGATAAGTGCCTCAATTGTTGACATTGCAATTCCAACGGATGTTACGAACCTGTATCGAGCACAGTGGAAGAGTGTTAAAATATTGGCTAAAATGTTCTGGAGACGTTGGAAATCAGAATTTCTTCAGACTTTGCAAATTCGCCGCAAGTGGACAGCTAAGCAAAGGAGTCTTCATTCGATGATGTGGTTCTTCTGCGGGACAAAAGTGTAGCAAGAAACTGTTGGCCTTTGGGTGTGGTAACAAAGGTTATTCCCAGTGAAGATGGGCCGGTACGTAAAGCAGAAGTGCGTGTTGTAACCCATAACGGCAAATCCACTAGCTACATGCGTCCATTTAACGAGATGGTGGTGCTGATTCCTTACGAGGATTCTAAATAGACAGTTCAGACCTATTGATATTTTTTAGTGAGTGAACTAGCTTAGTTTGTGTACCTTTTATGAACTGTGTATTCTTTACGAACTCTAAATTTCATGTACAAGTAAGGTCATATGTTAACATAGCTACTGGTTTCTTTAACGGATGTTTGTATGAGTGTTGTCTAGTCATACCAGACGGGGAGTGTGCCGTTACAGTCAGTACCGTCATTGCTGTGAATGAAAAAGTCTTAAGGGTGACAGAGTTATTTCCCTTTGTCCATAGTGAACAGCATCTGTATGGGTAGTGTTTATAGAATGTAGATTTCACGTGCAAGAGACATACCATGCGGTCGGCCATTGTACAGGCTCTTCTTCTTTTCTGGAAGTTTGTGATACCATAATGTAAGTTTTGTACCTTTGAAATGATTAACATGTTATTTTACTGTGTAATTGAGACTGTTATGCTATTGTCATAAAGTTGTAAAGATGTTAACCCTGGCATTGTTGCGATAAACATTGCCATGTGTGGTTAATTCCGTCAGTTTAGTCAGTCATGTCGACCAATTACATTGTACATGATAATTCATACAATTATTGGGTCGAGTTGACATTTGGCGAATTATTAGTGACATCATTAGGAAAAGTTAATACTGTAATAATTACTGTTAAATATACTAATAGAAGTTCATTTCTATTTGTTGCAGTCCTTCACTTCAATACAACAATAAATTGCCACGCTCTAAAAATGCGGCAGACTTCGGTGTTTTTTTTGTATCGCTTAAGGCGAAAAAGGAAGTATTTGGCTCAGAATACCAGAATACTGTACTATAATGCTTATATTTTGCCACTACTGGATTACTGTCTAACTATATGGGGAAATTATTCCAAACTAAACTTAGAGTGCTAAAATTACAAAAAAGAGCAGCACGTATCATCCTCAATGAACCATCAGATGCACCATCTAAACCACTTTTTGTAAAACTACAGTGGCTAGAAATTAATGAAAGGGTGAATTATCACAAAGCTGTACTGATGTATAAATCAATTAATGGATTAACACCCCAATAACTTATTTGTCCAACCTCCATCTAATTATAATTTACGTTCTACAGCAGATAGATAACTGATCCAACCCAAACCTAAGATCGAACTATATAAGAAAAGCTTTCAAATGTCTGGTATTCATGTATGGAATGGATGGCCCTTTCAAATTAAAAATTCTGACAGTCTACAGTCTTTCAAGACAAAATGTTTTAAGCACTTTCTTCACCTCTGAATTCTTGTTTGAGCCATATTTATATTATGACCATATTGCTGTATCCTCCATGTTATCTTGAAGTTCCTGTACTAGAAAGATTACAATCTGTGCAATGTTGTCTGTAAATTACTAAGTATTGATACAATAATTACATTGTGTCCATGTACAATTAATTTACTATACATTTTACAGCAATATGTTTGGCTGTAATTATAGAATTGTATTTCAAATCTATGCGATGTTGCCTTTGATTATACCTGAATTTATATTCATATTTTATGCTATTACTCTGTATATATTATTGCCGTAGATTGTAGAGAAGGCCTCAAGGGAGAATAGTTTTGTAACTAATTGAGCTACCTTCTATAAATTAAGCATTATTATTATTATTATTATTATTTCCCTTGGACACTAGTTCCACTTCCTCAATTTTCGAGCCAATTGGATTCAAAATGGCCCGCTTATCAGCCATCTTGGATATTCACATTAGTTTATCATTGGCAAATTTTACATGCCTCAGACGCTAAATAATGTTATGAAATAATGAAACAAAGCTGGTCAGATTCAAACAATATGTCAACTGATCAAACTAGATCAACCGATAAATGGTATATGTCAAATTTTACATCTCTACCTCAAGGTTAACGATGCAAAGGTCAGGGTCACATTTAACATATCTTAACCGTTAAACATTTTGATATGACATTATGAAGCAAAGTTGGTCAGAAATTTCATATCTATATTTCAAGGTCAAACGAATGCGCTAGGAAATAAAATGTAGTATCTTAAGATCTCAAGATTGTAATTGGTGCAGCAGATTAATTTTAGGGCACACAATCAAATCCCAAATTCTGCAGGGATATCCCGCATTAGTCGCCTATAACGATCCATACTGTGAGTTTCAGCAGGTGTATTCCTTTCTCGATCCCGGACTTGCAGGAACGTTCTAGAATTAGAATATTGAAAGTGGAAAATCCAGCAATAAATTTGCAAAACAGGTGAAAGTCGGTCAGGAATTGGCGGGAGATTTCAAAGGCATTTATTGTGAAACACACTTTATTGAAGCGACGAAAACATGTCGTTTTAAAATTTTGACGCGAGCTCCGATGATGTTTTGATGGATTTACACCAGCTAATGTTTTTAGAGAAGTTTAGAAAAATGCACAACTACGGGAAAAAGATGAAAATAAATTTTCAGACCTGAGTTTTGATTATTTGTCCGATTCTGGTGAAGATCACGAGTCAGACCTGGAAGACAAAACTCGTCAATAAATTCCTTTAGAGCGGATTTGGGAGAAGGAGAGACATTCCTAAACAAGAGGCTCATGGGCCTTAACGGTCACCTGATATATTTAAACAGAGAGTTGATTTTGTTTTTAACATGATCAGAAAATTATTCAAAGTGACAAAAAACAATAAAACCACCTTATTCAATATCTAGCATACAGATTTAAAACTAAAAAAGTATTTGAAACTAGCACCTGTGATTCTAAGCAAGGGAAATGAAATTATTTTAGCACACTGACTCCTTTGTGCCCCACCCTACAGCCCTTTGGGGTAGGGCTGGCTCAAAATTTTCAAAGTATCAAACTGTCAACTAAAGGTTATAATTCCAATCAAGTTATTAACATGTAATATTCAAAGTATCATTTGCCATTATAAACCATAATACATTCCCCCCCTCCTTCCCCAGGGGGTAAACGTGAGACCCTTGGGGCATAAACCTTAAGACCCTTCCATCTATGAAGAGTATTTGATTCTACCATATCTGGGTCTTGAGAAGAATTTTTTTTCGAAATTTCAGTAAATTCGACCCTTTTTGGGCCCACCCATCAGCCCCTGGGGGTCAGTCAGGGCTTATATGTGCCTATTATCAGACTGCTACCTAATACTGATAATGCTAACCCAAATTGAATTACTTCCAATGGAAATTAAACAAATGTTGGTCAAAAATGTGATTTCCCTATATAAACTATAGTAAAGTTTACCCCCTCCCCAGGGGAAAACGTGTGCCCCCAGGGTCATGAAATTCACAATTTCGGTAAAGCACCTTAAGACCCTTACATCTATGAAGAGCATTTGATTCTACTATATCTGGGTCTTGAGAAGAAGATTTTTGAAATTTCAGTCAATTCAACCCTTTTTTGCCCCGACCATCAGCTCCTGGGTGTCAGTCAGGGCTCATATGTGCATACTATCAAACTGCTACCTAATACTGATAATGCTAACCCCAAATTANTTCTTCTTCCTAATGTCTCCCTTGACAATGCCTCACTTTTGGCCATTTGTTGAGCGTTCGCCCCTGTGAGGAAGGCTTTGGGTTCTGTCCCCTGGCCGAGACATACCAAAGTCTTTAAAAATGGTAGTTTATACTCCTGCTTAACGCTCAGCAAATTAGGAGTTGGACGACTGGTTCGCCCGTTGTCAGTATAATGTGACCGGGTGGGGCGTCCTGCTGAGTGTCTTCGGCAGGATGTTTCAGTGAGGTAGCACTATAAAGTCGGCATCAGTTCCGCGCTATCACAAGGAGACAAACACGAACATATCGCAGCCTCCCAAAATACACACACTAACACTACACGCATGCATCTTGCACACAGGGGAGGCCGTCCTTAAATGACCTTAGCTGTTAATAGGACGTTAAACAAAATCAAACAAACAAACAAACAAACCAAGGGTAAACGTGAGTCCCCAGGGTCAAGAAATTCACAACTGTGGTAAAGCACCTTAAGACCCTTTCATATATGAAGAGTATTTGATTCTACCATATCTGGGTCTTGAGAAGATTTTTGAAATTTTAGTCAATTTGACCTTTTTCTGGCCCCGCCCCTCAGGCCCCTGGGGGCTTGGGAATAAACCGGCCACTATTTTTGTTGACATTTGTCCATGGAAGGTTCCTGCAAAATTTCATTGAAATTGGTTAAGGAGTTTTGTAGAAAAAGTCGGAAATGTAAATTGTTTACGGACGCACGACGGACGACGACGGACAAAAGGCGATCGCAATAGATCACTTGAGACTTTGTCTCAGGTGACCTAAAAAAACTAAGTTGGACAAGTCTGTGAAGTTTGTCTGAAGGGGATAGGATTCAATTCCAAAACGAAGTTCTCCAGCTACACGCTGTCACTAAGTTATAATATAGGTACCAGTAGCTCTATTTCATTGTTGAGGTATAAATGTGGAGAACAACATGTTAACAAAGTGAAATACAATAGTTGTCATGTAACCAAAGGATAAGAACTTTAAAAACTGTTCAAATAAAATTTTGCTGTTGAGAATTTGAGTCTCCCTACGGGAGAGCAGATGACCTAGGGGATAATGAAATTTACAATTTAGGTAATGATAATTTAGGTAAGCACCTTGTAAGCACCTTTCTATCCATGAACAGTAAAACATCTGAGTCTGATGAAGAAGATTTTTTAACTATAAAGCATGATTCCCATGAACCAAGGTTGAATGAATTTCCTGCTGAAAATGGACAAAACATACCCAAAAGTGTTATTTCCCAATATAAACTTAGGTCAACTTTACCCCCTCCCAAAAGGAGAACGCATGGCCTAGGGTAATAAATTTGAAAAATATAAAACGCCCCTGACAGAGTTTTCATTCATGCAATGGATTTGATTGTACATGTACTATCTCCGACTCTGGAGAGGACGATGTTTGAAATAATGGTTAACTTTTTCCTTTTGGGCCCCGCCCTGGCCCCTCGGGTTGGGGCAGGAATCCAAATTTTATATTTGATACCATCTTCTCCAAGGATGATTCTCACCAAGTAAAATAATTTCCTACTGAAAATTAACAAAATATACCCAAAAGTGTTATTTCCCTATACAAACTATTGTAAACTTTACCCCCTCCCCAAGGGAGAACGGATGGCCTGGGGATACTGAAATTTACAATTTAAATGAAGCCCCTGATGATCGTTCCATCCATGTAGAGAGATTGACTGTAGTACCTCTGAGTCTGGAGAAGAAGATTTTCAAAATATTGATTAATTTTCCCTTTTGGGGCCCCGCCCTGGCCCCTTGCGTTGGGGCAGGAATACCAATTTTACAATTTGATACCATCTTCCTTCAAGGATGATTCTCACCAAGTAAGAACAATTTTCTGCTAAAAATAAACAAAATATACCCAAAAGGGAAATATAAACTATAGTAAACTTTACCCTCCTCCCCAAGAGGAGACAGATGGTCCGGGAGTACTGAAATTTACAATTTAAATAAAGCTCCTGATGATCTTTCTTTCCATGCAGAGACATTGACTGTAGTACCTTTGAGTCTGCAGAAGATTTTTGAAATAATTCCCGGCCCTGGCCCTTGGAGTTGGGGTAGGAATCCTGATTTCACAATTTTGAGGGCCTGATCTACCAATGATGATTCTGACAAAGTTTGAAAAAAAATCCATCGACTGGTTCTTGAGGAGAATTTGAAAATGTAATAAGTTTAAGCACGACGAACGACGACGACGACGGACGTGTCTGTCCTGTTAATTTTAGCCTGTAGATCGGAGTGTTGGCTTTAACAAGACTTAAGATTTAAAATATTGACCCATGATCAATGTTAACGACCATATTATTATCGTCTTGCTCCAACCACGTGCGCTTGTGTATGACGTTTTTAGTAATGCTAGCATTAATTATGCTTCCAGAGAATGGTCCTACTGTGTTTTTAATGTAAGCCATCGGGTAGACATGGGGTAATGGTAATGCGTAATGGAAATTAATTACAATTATTTACATTTTGTTAAGTAATTAGATGTTATGTGTAGTTAAGGCTTTTACAATTACATGTAATTGTGATTTAATTAGTTACATTGAAAAATGTATGTAATCACCAATTACTTTAATGTTGAATGTTGATGTTTCATGCATCCTAAATACAATTTAATCAAATATAAAGCTTCCAAAGTAAATCTTTTTTATGTAAGGACACAGGTAATAAGTAAAGGTCATTGTATGATTTTCGAGTAACAAGGGATTTATTACACCCGAGCGAAGCGAGGGTGTAATAATTCCCGAGTGACGAGAAATCATGCAATAACTGGCTTACTGCATGCTTCCCAACTCAAACAAAACAGAAAAATTGAGTAAAAAAAATTCACCTGGACAATCTTTTTACCTACCCTACACTGCAGATAATTTACATGTACCTGTCTGAGTGAGTACTAATCAGAACCAGGTAAGTTTGTCTTAATTCTCAATAGCCCAGTCTGAGTGTATCCTTCATAATGGATACAAGTGTTTTTTGATTACCTACTTTCCTGCTCCATTGTCACAGAAGGTTAGGAGTGTCTGTTCAACAATTAGAACAAAATACGGGAAACAATGTTGAATTTCTGACTACATTTTCAGTTTAATTTTCAAGATGTGGCAAAGGTACAGGATATTGAAAGCATTTTCATGCATACAATGTAAGGGTTTATAAATCCCTAAGGAATTCCAGTTCTTTCAATGAATGGTATATTTGAATGCGCTATTTCGTATAAAGAAACAGCTCCTAAATATCATAAACTTTTCCAGGAAATGCTTATCCTCTCACGTGATAAGGAAATCAATAACGCTGCCAACTTGTTTTTCAATCATGAAATTACCATTTTTAACTTATTTTTTTCTTTCTTTATCCTTTCCACTGTATTGACTTCATCGTTACTTATTTATTGATTATCTCCCCTTTCAGCATTTGTGACCATAGTCCACTGGGCACACACCCCTTTCATGGTCATGTAATCATGATTGGCCATGAAAGGGGATTATGTGTGCAGTGGACTGTGGTAGCAAGTGATTTATTGCCCACACTTTTCCATTGTGAGAGGTGGGAAGTATGCAGTAATAAGCCAGATATTGCATGGTTTTCGAGTAACAAGGGATTTATTACACCCTCGCTTCGCTCGGGTGTAATAAGTCCCGAGTGACTAGTTACATATAGCGTTTACAAAACGAAACACCACACTACAATCGACAACGGACGTTACGAATTTTAAATAAACATGAGTTACAAAATACAAAAAGTATTTATATCACAAACTGAGGTCGAAGTTCGTAAGGAATTCTGGGATTGAAAAACATAATAAAAGCAATGTGATAGCAAGTGATTTATTGCCCACAGTTTTCCACTGGGAAGTATGCAGTAAGAGGTTATACCTGTATTGATCCTAATCCCCTATTCCTAGCTTGACTATTGTCCTCCTTCCCAGAGACCAGGTAACTTATGATTTTAATAACAAAAGATTGCCACACAGTGAGTACATGTATCATAACAGGGTAGACCTTTCTATCCTTGTTAGGGTGAACTTGTAGTGAACAGTACTAATACTGAATTACACCTTCACTTGAGAACATGAACAACCACATTTCTGAAGGTCTAGCTCTCCGTCCGTCGAGAAATTACCAAACACAACAAGGAATTTCAAGGCAAAATGCTGCCATTGTTTTACCACTATCTCTGGAAGTTTGAAAGTGACCCCAAACTTTGTAACCCACATGATACTTTAAGATGAAAAACGACTTCAGTCTGCCAATACCACCAGATGGAATTCACAGCTTTGTGTTTTGCAGTCAGTGTCATGATATTTGGCTGTTAGGTACCTGTGATGAGGCCCGAAAAATATTGGTACCTGTGATGAGGCCCGAAAAATATTGCGAAAAGAAATGACCTTGAAATGACCATATTCAAGGTCACAGGGGTCAAATTTGTTAAAATATTTAAATGAATTCATCTCACTAACCAAGAGCTCTAGAGTCATTATATTTTGCTGATGTCAAAACAGCGTGTACTACGGAGGGTGGAACGTGTCAGTTTCCAATAATTAACATTTTTCCTGGACACTGATTACATGTACGCCATAATAACATCTTATAGTGCCGTTTGCCAACAAAATCATTCACATAAAAGTAAATATATACTTGTGTTTTATAATTGCGAAAAGTTGACAGCCAGACACACTTACCACTTATTGCGTGTTCATTTGTTGAGCAGTTGTCCTCTTCTTTAAAAAATCTGTCCATCTACTGTGCTATTTCCCATATTTATTAGAGAGTTGTCCAATGCCCAATCTTTGTTCCTGCGTTTGGTAGCGGACTCTGTGACAGTTTTTTGGCGAAGCCATCTTTCTTTCGTCGCGTTGTTTACAACGATGACGCGCATGCGGTAAAATTACATCACTGATCTTGGTCAAGTGAGAGTTTTAGAGCGTCAAATGACGATTTAGGTTTCGTTAAATAATTATAATATTTACTTCTATGAAGTGAATTTCACCAACATTTGAATCGCTATCTTTCATAAGTCAGTATTTTAAACATATATTTTGGCAAATATATAATTTTTCTCCGAACATGCGCTTTAATGAAAATTCTGTACACCATTCAAGCAGTGAAAATTAAGACTAAGACAGTTATGTTTGTGTTTACACAATGTATGGTGACTACTGCCAATATATGACTCGGGACTGTACTATTACTATTTGATAGTTTACTTTCTTTTATTGATTAGTAGTGTTGAACCAAAACCCAGGGTCACAAAAAAAAAACATTCTCAAAAACAAGAGGCACAAGGGCCTTTGCGGTCACCTGAGTTATATTATAGGTACTGGTAGCTTTATTTTATTGTTTAGATGTCCGAAATCAGCATGTAAACTAAGTGAAATACAATACTTTGAAAATATTGGTAAATGTTCCCTTTGAGGCCCCGCCCTAGATCCTGGGGGATGGGGCAGGAATCCCAATTTTACAAAGTAATACTCTCATTCATGAAGATAATTCTGATTAAGTTTGAGTAATTTTCTGTTGAAAATGGATAAAATATACCTAAAAGTGTTATTTCCCTGTATAAACTATAGTAAACTTTACCCCCTCCCCAAAGGTAACGGATAGCTCGGGGGTCCTGAAATTTACAATTTAAGTAAAGCCCCTAATGATCTTTCTTTCCATGTGGAGAAAATGACTGTAGTACCCGTGAGTCTAGAGAAGAAGATTTTTGAAATATTGGTTAATTTTCCGTTTGGGGCCCCGCCCTGGTCCCAGGGGTTGGGGAAGGAATCTCATTTTTTTACAATTTGAAACCATCTTCCTCCAAGGATAATGCTCACCAAGTAAAAATAATTTCCTCCAGAAAGTTGTCAAAATTTACCCAAAAGTGTTATTTCCCTATATAAACTATAGTAAACTTACCCCCTTCCCAAGGGAGAACGGATAGCTCGGGGGTCCTGAAATTTACAAATTAAGTAAAGCCCCTGATGATCATTCTTTCCATGTAGAGAAAATGAGTGTAGTACCTCTGTCTCTGTGTCTGAAGAAGAAGATTTTTGAAATATTGGTTAATTTTCCCTTTGGGGCCCCGCCCTGGCCCCAGGGGTTGGGGTAGAAATCCTAATTTTACAATTTTGTAGCCTCATCTACCAAGGATGGTTCTGACCAAGTTTGAAAAAAATCCATCCACTGGTTCTTGAGAAGAAGTTGAAAATGTAAAAAGTTTACCCACGACGCACGACGGACGACGACGGACGGAAAGCGATTAGAATAGGTCACTTGAGCAAAGCTCTGGTGACCTAAAAAAACTATCTACTGTATCGGCCTGTAACATGTATGTTGTGTTTTCTAGTTTGCAGTAAATAAGTACTGACCGTTTCATAATTTCATCAATTTTACACTCCTCCTCCATTCCCATTTTCTGCACATTTACATTAATGCAGGTGCTGTAATCAACACTCTAATAGGAGAGGAAAATTAAAAACACATGGCTAAATTGGTATTCGAACCCTTGACTCTCTAACAGTTGACAGCAGGCACGCTATTCCGGTCGTCTCGTGCAAGGGAAGGAACTGCATACATTCTGCTTTCCACGAGGATCGTTTTGGAAATATAAATAATGCACATACTAGATTTCTAGATACATGATACATAACTTGAATACGAGTTATCAATATGTTCAAACTAAATTTGGCGTGTTGTTGTATTTGATGGTTGTTCACCTTTAAATGACTTCTTTCCAAGGACACAGGGTGATGACATTCAGCTAAGTAGCACGATATTATCAATGTCTATCGATTTTCTTCAATTTAATGGCCAATCCGGATACTCTTTGTCACAGGTGTCAATAGTTGTTAATTCTTTATTCTGAATAGCAAAGCAGCATAGGGTCGAAATAAATCCACAAGTTAACGTAGCCAATATATTTTTCCTTATTTGTTGGAAAAATCCTTCTGAGTACCATACGGTATGTGGAGATATATGGAAATGGTAAGGAAATCAATTGGTTTAACATATTAGGGTGTCAATTTGATTCATTTGCAAAAAGACACCTTAATATATTGACAGTCATCTTCTTTACTAGTATACAACATGCATGAAAGTTAACACTTATAGATGTGACAATTCCTGAAATAAATATACAATTAAACATCACCATGTTTTTTTTCCGTTTATGTGCAACAGAAAAATCCTTTTTATTTCCATCATACAGAGATGGTCGTGAAATAAAGTGAATTGTTTTCAACTAAATCAAAAGAATGGCAGGCTATGGCTTTCAAGTTGAAACCATGGAATATCTCTGGACCGTGGATATTGATGATTAATACAATATATATGATTTGTGTACAGCTAGATTAACAAGAGGCCCATAGGGCCTGTATCGCTCACCTTGATATCTAAGCAATCATGACAGAATATTCTCCAAATGAGATCCAAGGGAATATGCCAGACCCCAAGGCCAATCCTTGTAGCATATATATCTGTATTCAATTTTTCATGCCCAGCAATTTTATGTCTGGTTATGGGGTGGGGATCTCAACTGTTTCCAAGCTGTGACGCAGAAACTAGGTCCCTACAGTTGTGGCCAGACCCCAGGATCAATTCTAATATCATGACTGCATTTGTCTCTTTTTTGCTCAGCATTTGTATAAATAGTTTTGGGGTGGGGATTTCAACCGTTTCAAAGTTATGACCCAGGGGTTAAGTCTGCAAGGGTGGGGCAAACCCTGGGGTCAATTCTAATATCATGACTGCATTTGTCTCTTTATGCCCAACAATTGTATATATAGTTTTGGGGTGGGGATCTTAACCATTTCAAAGTTATGACCCAGGGGTTAAGTCTCCAAGGGTGGGGCAGTCCCCAAGGCCATCCTGGAAGCATATGTGCATTCATCTCTTTGTAATCGGCAATTGTCTATATGGTTATAGGGTGGGGATCTCAACTGTTTCCAAGCTGTGACTAAGAAACTAGGTCCCTAGGGGTT
>NW_018406352.1:452172-463787 GCF_002113885.1 Mizuhopecten yessoensis
AAATAACCCTTTTTGGCCCCGCCCCTCAGCCCCCTGGGGGGTCAGCCACACCATTTGTACAATTTTGAATCCCTGCATCCCATGAATGCTTTTGATTAAATATGATTGATATCCAGTGCATAGTTCTACAGAAGAAGTCGTTTATAGCAATCTAGCCAAATTGCCCCCTTTTTGGCCCCGCCCCTCAGCCCCCTGGGGGGTCAGCCCAACCATTTGTACAATTTTGAATCTCCACCACCTAGGGATGCTTCCAGGCAAATATGGTTGATATCCATCTCTTAGTTCCAAAGAAGAAGTCGCTTAAAGCAATATAGCCAAATTGCCCCCTTTTTGCCCCGCCCCTCAGCCCCCTGGGGGGGTCAGCCCCACCATTTGTACAATTTTGATTCCCCACCACCTAAGGATGCTTCCAGTCAAATTTAGTAAAATTCCAATCAGTGGTTAAGAAGAAGAAGTCGTTTAAAGAAATTGTTGACGGACGGACGACGGACGCCACGGTATGGCATAAGCTCACCTTGGTCCTTTGGACCAGGTGAGCTAATAAAGTAATCATCAAGACTGAAGAATTCAATGATTTAAGGGACATTCGTGTCAGTACGAAGGCAGGCAAGAAGATCATTGACGACTACACAGAGATAATTCGTTAGAAAAGGTTTTATTTTGTTTAACATCCTATAAACAGCTTAGGTCATTTAATGTGCGTCAATGTGTGTTGTGTATGCATGCATGTGTTCTAGAGGCAGAGTATGTTGGTGTAATAGCTCTGTCCGAGTTCCGTCCGGATCAAATCGGTTCTGACTTTATGCGCGGCGGAAGTCACGTGATTTTCTGCAAAGTCTAGGAATGCTGACTTTCGGCGTCGGTAGCAACGTCTGCTTCAGGCATTAGGCCGTCTAACAAGCATTGGTGCGTTGTACCAGGGTGTAATTCGGACGGGAGAAAAGTTAGTCGGTATCCCTTTATGCAAAATATTCAGTATTTTCTGTTCCCGGGAATTGTAAGTAAGCCAAAACTTCGAAAAAAGTGGTTAGACCAGATCACGAGGAAAGACTACGAGGCAAAACCACATCACCGTGTCTGCTCGCACCACTTCATCGAAACCCAAAGCAGTCAGAAGTATGACGTCAATTACAAAACGACAGGTAATAACTCCCCAAGTGAAATGTATGCATTGCAAGTATTTTACTAAAAATGTATATGATGTACTTTATTATTAGCCTATAAAAGCAGAGATTAAACGGAGAGTGTGGGGAAGGTCACCGCAAAACTTTCTCTTTATTTTCTTTTTCAACTACTTGGTAGGTAGAATAACTCAGAACATATTTTT
This sequence comes from Mizuhopecten yessoensis, assembly GCF_002113885.1. Lineage (NCBI taxonomy): Eukaryota > Metazoa > Mollusca > Bivalvia > Pectinida > Pectinidae > Mizuhopecten > Mizuhopecten yessoensis. Next base: position 453,500 of record NW_018406352.1, read on the forward strand.
AAGATGCTGGAACTTTTCAATAGACACACAATTTATTTTTGAAGCAAACAATAATTTAAGACATTTAAGTAATAAAAAGGTTGTAAATACTTTAACACATTTTTCTAAATAAGAATCGTGTAGATTATTTTGATCATAGCTTATTGATTATAATTGTAATTTTACAAAAAAGTTTATTGTGTATTTATTTTCTTCGGAACATCTACAGGTAGAATCTGTACCATCATTGAAGAAAGAATTTTTCCATCTGAAGTTGACATGGTGTTTTCCCCTCAATTTGTTTGTACTGTTTTAGTTGAAACAGCTGTTGATGCCATAGATTTCTGTGCTGATCATTCATGTTTCTTCAGTAAAGGTAAGGAGTGAATTAATTACCAGGTTTAGTTAATTGTATCTAATTTGAACCATACCCTCATAATTGAAATAAAAAATATGGACTCTGTACCAATATAAACAATATCAACCATTTAATGGACACTTTTTTATAATTAACATTGCAGATGTGTTTATGTCAAAAGACCATAGCTACTATGTAGGACAAATTACATCAGACACCGCTGTCGATGTCAGAGATTCTGCTGTCCAGACAGACTTATCCATTTGGGATATACAAGCCACTTCACAGAAACTTGAAGACCTTGAACAGAAGCTAGGAAACAATGATGCTCTTATGCGGAATTTGTTTGTTGACAAAGTCACCAGAACAGATAAGAGTGTGATGCAATACACAGGAATACCATCAAGGGATTTGCTTTTAAGACTATTTGGTTTGTACCTTTATTTTGTGTGTATTATTGTATTCATTCCAGTCAGCCCTTGTGTGATAATGTAAAATATTTAAGCCTTATTTACATTGAGCCACAGGCATATTTTGATTATATTGGTGTAATATACCTTGTATGCTAATGCATGGATCCTTATATGAATCTTTTCAGAGGTATAGCATTTTCATTATTTAAATAGGTGTTACCTTATTTACTCTGGTATCAATGTGCTTAATCTCTAATGGTGTAGTGGCTCTCCTCACAAACACAAGCACCAGCTCTGACATCAGCAAAGCAAAAGTAGACAGCAGGTAGGTTTTGAACCGTATTGATGGCATTCTATTATAAAATTAGTGTATATACCGCACTGTGATCTCGGTGAAAGGTGTTAGTTTCATGAAAACTATGCTAGGGGTCTCAACGTTGCGATTTGTAGCATATTTTAGTAATTTCCTGACGCTTATCACCCCGATGTTGTGATCAGCTGTCACGTAATGGCCCGTTTTTTGCCCTTAAAATGTACTGACGACCCTGTGCGACTAACTGCGGATAGTATATAGCATATGTTAGTAATAAAATATGATTAAATTACTGCGAATGTGATGAAACGGTTTATATTACGATATTTCTTCGTCATGTCACTGTATAGCTGCTTGCTGAACATACACTACTTACTGTACAGTTGCTTGCGACTACACTGTATAGCTAGTTGTTATAATCAGTTGTCGGTTTTCTCAGCAAAAAAGCACCCAAGGCTGCATATCCGGATAAACTGATAATAGAAATGGATTCTGTAACGTACCATGATTATGTGGAGAAACTCAACTCACTTTGGTTATAATTTTGCTCACAAATTACCCTTGTTTTAGAATGGACGAGTCTTTTGAGGTACAGGGATTGAACGGAAGCTTCGTGGAAGTCCCTTCCACTCCCCACAAGAAATGGCCATGTGATAGCTGCAGCTATAGGTCAGGGTTAAAGGCAAACCTGGAGAGACACAAGCGTTCCAAGCATACCAGTGTAGACCAGAAGGAGAAGGTGCAGACAACAGACTGTGTCAGGACTGCGGAAATATGGCTTGACATTACATCATAAATCGGTGCATACTAAAACTTTCCGGTTTACATGTGCCGTGTGTTCCAGAGGTTTCAATACACTGTGGAACTATAGAGGACATGTCGCCTCACACGAGAAGGCCTTGAGGGTGAAATGCACATTTTGCAAGGAGACATTCCAGTACCAAAGCTCCCTTCTGAGGCACACCTGTCCAAGAAATGCGAGCACCAAGCAGCTGACCTGTGACACCTGTGACGCCACATTCCAGTCACTCGATGCTCGAAGAGAGCATTGCTATGCCAAACACTACGGAATGGTTCTTACATGCGACACATGTGGGAAAGGATACAAATGGCGTTCCAGTTTGGCACATCACAAAACTGTCTGTAATAAATAGATTGTTATCAAGATGACAGATGGACCTACCGGCGCAGACACTTTTGTTTAATCTCTACCATTATTATTAACAATGAACACTTCAGATGTTACTTAGACGTTTATTTTTATATTTTCACCTTTTTTTTGTTGTTGTTGCAAACGTTCACGCATGATGATCACAAATAGTCATGTCATATAGTATTACAAATATTTATTTCTGTGCAATATCTGTTTATTTTAAGTTTAGCTGACGGTCAGCTCCCTATCAGGAGGTGATATTTTTTAGTCATATTTGTCTGTCCTTTCTGTGAACTTGTGAGTGTAGATGTGTGTGTGTGTGTTTTTTTAAAGAAAGGGAATAGAAGCGTGTCAATATTTTGTTTTATTATATCCATGAACATTTCTCGCAATCACATTGGTCGGATCCTATACACTTGACCAGTACTCAAAAACTAATGTAGACTGTTTATCCGGTGAATATCGATTTCTAAATGTAGCCTGTATGGAAATTCCCCGGAACCCGTTGTAGCGCATGCGCAGTTAGGCTGGAACGCGATCTGTCAGACGACATTAGAAGATGGCTGCTGGCGAACGTTTCTCCTCCGTTAGGAAAATTACCAAAACTATTCGAGGATAAAGATGCTGTTAACGTAAAAAAGGCCATTGAACAAGCAGTGCATGTCCTCCATGCTTCCCTTAAGAAAATCAATCTAGACGATGCCTTCAAAAGCTACAATGATGAACTGTTGTATTCAAACCTGGCTAAATTTTACACGGATGCTCGCGTACAAAAATCAGAACCTTTAGTTTTGTTTTGTTTTATTTTATTGTTGAAGCATGTAATATTCGCCTCAGTCAATATCACTCTTTCAGGTTCATATCACATCATATTCACCAGCACAAAAGTCCATAATTGTATAACATTTTAGTGATGTTTTGAAATCTGATTATATTAATTGTTCTGTAGTGTTCGGAATCGGTAAGACAGGATTGTCTACATATCACAGATTGTCGCACATGTACAGACGAAACACTTGATCAGTGTGTGTGTGGTTGGAGAGGGATACGTGCTTGTGTTTATGTGTGCACGTGTGTGAGTGGGTGCGTGGAATTCAATTGCCCATTTTGTAAGAATTTTTCATTAATTTTAACAGTTTCTTCTTATGTTTTGTTGTTTTCTCTTTTGTGACATGAACAGCATTATCTGGCAGAGCAGTGGTATTGTTTTATAAGCGGGTATGCTTTGATGTGTTATTTGTTTTTAAATAAATTGCCATGTACAGTCTAATGGCATACGCGTGCATAACTTTCTTGTTCTTGCATGTGTATCAACTTCAATTGTAGTCGTTGGTTTCTTTTTTTTTCCAGATTAAAATATCAGAGAAGTCAAATGCATGATTTGAATATTATCTAGCAGACAAACAGCGTTGTCACACTGATAATAGTGTTTATTCAACTCATAATACGAATCACAAAATATCGACTTGTCTTCACATGAAAATATGATTAGTTAATAGTTAACGTAAATGAACGTAAATATTTTTCCTTATACATAGAATATCATGAGACTCAAATGTCCATGGAATCTGGACTCACTTGTATGTGCGCTAGAATCCTCGATTCGACTCGTAGATGCAACAATTATATATTGCTTACTTACAAATTTAAAAGTTTCTCACATTCAAATATTTAAATCGTCATCTAGTGCCATCCTTATGCGCGGCAGAATTTTCGATTCATCACAACGATGGTGTTCTCTGACGGGCCTCATCTCTCGGCTTGGCAATGATGGTTTGCTTATCTCTCCGCTCTTTCTCTTTGGGTTGGCTCTGCAACACCTCTCTGGCATATCGAATGAATGATTCCTGAAATATATGATTGTGAATAAATGTAGGTGAAATTTACCAAAACCCATTGACAGAACCAACCAAACACATGAATTTATACAAATTATCATATCGTTGGACGACAAACCGTCACATTGATGGTTGGATGCTATGATTGTACATATGTACTTCTAATAATGAAACATGAAATCACCATGACACCACCATAACTCGATTTATGAATGACTTCTAAAGAATTGTTTCTCCATCAAATGTCTATGTTTCCTTAAATCAATCATTAATATATCTCATCAGCTGTCGAAAGTACCTTGGCTCTATAACCGGAACTGTGGAGGGTGTCATGTAACAGGCCGTATCAACAGACCCAGAGGATGCCTCCATTTCATGAACGGGATAAACTTTCGCACGACTTGTGTGCATGTGGAATACCCTAAAACAAGATATGCGTACTGAGATAAATCAAGGTATACCGTTCTACCGAAGGAATGTACTTCAATACATTATAGTAATACACTTTTTACAGATCTCTCTCTAAGATTCTGTCTCATACCATCACTAGATATTACCTGTTTGGGTCTAAACGTGCATGGGAAAGTTCACACGCTGTACTTATTGCAGCTGGAATGTCATCAGGTCTTAGAACCCCACTACCCTTTGGGTCTAAATCCTGAAATTCACCAAAAAAGTTCTCTACTTCTAGAGTGCTGAGGGATCGAACGTTGTACGTTCCCTTTTTCACATATGGGAACAGCTGTAGACGTCTTTCAATATTTGTAATCAAGCCCTCGAACATTACAATTGGTATCCCATTAATATGCGAGCCATGTGGAGGGAAAACTCCCTTTTCAAAGTTTCCACAAAGCCAGTCACGTAAAGCCAACCGCCTTTTACATTTCTCTAGAACATCAATACCGGGTTCGTCTTCAGCGGCATACCATTCCATTCTCTTATAAGTTTACAAAAGTAAGCTTCAGAAACATCACCATTTTGCCTCATAACATCTTCCACTTCAACAGAGAAAGTTTTTTGTGCAAATGAGTTGCTCTGTTTGTCCACCAGATCTTCTACCAGCGCTCTACTGAGACCACTTCCATTAGTTGAGCTTTCCTGGCTTACCTTTACCCAAGCATCCCGGTTGATTCCTGCACGAAGTATTCCCGTGCTGCAACACTTACTCCTACAGTTTGTAAGTAGATGATGTGGGTCCAGTATACTAAACATATGCGTATACCTATCAGCGACATACTCTGGTTTCGAATACCACTCATAGTCGATATCTAGTCCTTCAAAGTGTGTCGTCGGCGAAAACGTCCTACTATTTCTCCAGCTTACCTCCTCCGATGGGTATATGTGCTCAGCATAAATTACATTTAGGACGTCTTTCGGAAATTTTGAAATGGTCGCTACACATAAGTTCTGCAGAGTGCATCCGGCGCCGACCTTTGGGAATAACTATCCCAAGTGATTCAGGTTCGTTCGTCAATTTGTAGAAAGAATCTACGTGATGTTCCTTTTTCAAGGACATGAAAAACTGAACATTTTTGTTTTTCAAATGATCAGATATTGACCGCAGGCAAACAATCAGTTCCAACCTGTAAAATGAATCATCAATGTCTTTTTTGCTCTGAAATAAATACATAAATTCAGGCAATAGCATTCCTTCCCATTTACTTGCACGTCTCCTCACCGAAGGATCTGTCTGAAGCTTACATAGCATTTCCCGGTATTCTGTGTCACTGAAAACGTTTTGAGATACGCTGTCACTAGCAACGGTTTCATCTATTCCGATTGTCTCATTACTCACAGCGGAATTTGTCTCCATGTTAGTATTGTCCGTCTCGTAAAGATGATGAAATTCCTGTGAAAGGTCGTTCGGCATATTAGAGGTAGCCAACATACCCGACTCTGTACGAAGATTGTCCAGAATATCATCTTCAATCATATGAGACACACTGGCAGGCAGACCATCAAGAACATACACACTTGTTTGGTCATCTGTGTCATCGATGTCCTGGTGTTTTGAAGCCTTCTTGGCTTCAGTGAGCAAATCGATAACGGATTTGGACGTCACCATTAGAGGTGGGCTGGACTTTGATTTCCACAAATGCAGAGGGCTGGTAAACTTAAGATTACCAGGATATCATGACATCAACACGATGTGTTATACTGCTAAACGCCTCAGCTTGTGTTTCAACATGGACACAGTTGATTTGTTTTATATATCTGATAAAGTCCGATTTCTTTTGTCCCTTTGCCGTTTTGAAGACATCTTTCATCAGCTGTAATATTGTAAGGGGATCCCCGTTTGCTGATCTAACGGCCATTTGATAACATTGCCCATCAAATGATACCACGGGCACATACAAACCCCCATTGTAACACGTTTCCAGCACATCATTTAGCATCTTTCTGGCTATTGCAGTCGTGAGACTATACCCTTTCATTGCATATGCAATGGGAATTGCGTGTTGTTTTTCAGGTACGTGTGCCCTATCGAGGTCTGCAATAAGGAACAAAACAACTTCGCTTGCCATGTGTCTGCAAAGGTTAAACGCCTCTTTAACACTCTCTGTCATTTCATTTACAAGTCCGTGAAGATCAGAGATAATGCAGTTGTCATTTTGACGTGGTAGGCGATTAGTATGGACATTGTGACTATACTCAAAATCTTCATCACAGGTGGCGACAGGCTTGTGGTCACATTCTTTGGCTACGACAGATGGCAGTTCTGCAATAAACCTTACCTTTTCCTTCCCATAGTTTTTAAGCTTCTCTGTTACAGTCAGTCGGTTTTCCCAGTGTTTCTTTGGACACTTACTGTCATCTTTAGTGTACAACTCTGACATTCTTGACTGTAGTACGTCCCATAATTCGTCGTCAAAAAATGCTTCAAAGACTGTCGATGTTTCGCTGCTGTAACAGACGAATATTAGAGAATTCGTCTTCAAAACGGCCATTTCACATAGAAGCTGAGGTACGTAATAATACGGTATGTCATAATACACAAGTGGTTTATACACGTTTCCTGGACACGGGCAAGAGCATTTTATTTCCAAGCCATAGGTGGGGATTGGACATTGCACATCGATGGGATTGGACGCAGATCTAATAATCCCATCTGGACTCACAAGCAATGCAAGCGTGTTTTCTTGAAACACAATATAACAGCCCTCTTCAAAGAATGAGTACCTTGGCAGAAAATCGGGAAGCACCTTGGAAACAAGTGTCGCTACCGCATTGATTTCGTTGTCTGAGCCATGCTTCATAAGCTTCCTAACTTCTGTAGAGAATTCGGGTTTCTCTTTGGACTCAAATACGTATTCGAAATGTTCACGTTGCTTTTTCAAACTACTGAAACCCAGTGCATCAAAACATGTACTCCCGGTTACTCTTGCAAATACACGAGCCGTTTTCCATGTGTCTGACCGCTGCTTGATGAACTTTGTATCCATTGTTTTCAGGTCTTCTTTTGTAACAGATGGTAAGATTATTCCGGTTAAACAAATGTAGTTTTCTTGTTCACGTAAATCACACACTTTTCCAGTACTGTATAGATGTGAGCTACCGTTGATCATGGCAATAGCCTATCCTAAGCTGTCAACCAGCTTTAATATACGACTGAAGCATCCACTTATCCTATGAATGAATGTTTTGATAGCACTCAATGCATACGTATACTTTGCTTTCATCTCGGGAGTTGTACACGACTTGTTGAGTTTATCTAGTGTAATCTCTTTCTTCCGCTTAATCAGTGTTCCCCCTTAGTCCTTAGTACATAGAGCCTTAATATCACGCAAATCTTTTAGTCTACAGCCAAGGTTGGTAGGTAGAGATTTTCCGTGTCTAATAATGTCATATTTGTGTATATCTGATGCATCCATTAGGTCGGTTACTTCACGGAGTTAAACTGAACTGACAACACTTTCAAAGCGTTTGATTTCTCCCAAGTCGTCCTCCAACCTACTATTCTGGTCTTGTAGTGACGGAGGACCTTCGTATCCCCAGAGGTTAACGTCTCCAGACTTTTGATTTCCTAAGCCTACATTAACCTTTTTGCCGTCAAAGCACACTTTGTATGTATTTTCCTGAACTTTGTCGTCATCATTTACAATATTTATCATTTCTTTGATTATTTTAGGTTCAAGTTGTTTCAGTTCACTTGCAACTTGCAGACCTTCAACGCAGTTACGGTCTGGAACGGCAAAATATATTGACGACTCTGCTGGATTGATCAGCCGTGATACATCCTGTCCCTTATTTATTTAACCGCTCATAAATCTGAGAAATTTACCTTTTTAATAATTTCAGGCCTATCCTCCAAAATTGTCTGACTTCGGCAGAGTACAATGTACCTCATTTGTCGCGTATCGTCCATAGAATACCACTCCATGACGTCTTTGAATAACAGAAAAGTAATATTGCTAAGTGGCAACTTGTCCTTCGCCAATAGCTCATTTAATTTCATGTACATATCAAATTGTCCCCCACTCTTCAGTGTACGAAGAACATCTGGCAATAACTGTTTCAGCTCCGTTAACAAGTCACTGTCTTCACACTGTTCAGCTTGGGCGCTCCCTGAATCGGACTCAACTGGTGGAGTAGAGGGCTGAAAAATGCTTTCGCCTGTTTCAAATGAGTCATGTTCCGTCGATAATACTACATCTTCATCGAGGGACATGTCTTTTAATTTTTCAAATAAAAGTGTTTCATCAGTATCCTCGCCACCTGGAAGGTCACCTTGTTTTGAAAAATCCAGGTGCTTCGGTGTTGACTGATTTCTCTGTCTTTTTAATGGTTGCAATGGCAATGTGGGTGTTTGAAACACTGGCCGTCTCGATATCTTTATGGTTAGAGAGGCTTTATTGGGGATAATCATACCTCCTTTCATAGCTACGTCATTTGGGATCACTTGAAAGTTCTTTGTTTTATAAAGTACCTTCTTTTCGGACGTTGTTTGTATTTTTAGTTTGAGTATAGAATCTGGATGATCACAGATGCAATGGTCAATAGCATCAGCAAAATCTAAAGTATCCATTGGACAGTGCGCGTGATAGCACGTGTATCGGTGTCGATCCATCTTAATTTTCTCCACTCAGATTACATGTTGTTAATATCATCTTCGTCGTTTTCTGCCTCCGCGTCACTGTCATCAGACATCTTCACTTGGCCCGCAGCCATCATTTTGACTTCAACCTGGAGTATAAATTGACACAAAGTGTAAATTAAAACGTAAAACACCAACAAAACATGGATAAACATAGGCCTTTGGTTTCGCAAGTAGCTTTACAGAAATATAATCGCAATACGCAAGCAGCTATACAGTCTCTGAGCAGGCAACTATACAGTGAGTATGGAGGAAAATGATCAGTTCTTGAAACAACCACTGTATATATAGTAAGTTTATCATGTAGATTTGATAGATTTGATAGATGGTATCGCGAGCTACATATCGATGTATGCATCAATAACCAACCTATTCATTTAGTGGAAAAAAGTCCCAGAAAGTGTCTACATATCATAGAATGTTACTGATAAGCCATGGAAAAACATAAAATTTTACTTCAAATTCAGGATTTTAAGCCCCAATCATAGCTTAAATGGAATTATCGACGTTCACCGCCAAAATATCATGTATTATACAGAGAATTTACTCAGTTTTTACTACAAACCGGTCTATTGTATTGGCACGCACCTGCATATGTCACCTGTCGTCTGTAAACAACGCTCGCTTCGCTTATCGCTACTTCCATTCCTAAACAGTTCCGTTCACTGTACACTGTGAGTCTAACTAAATCGTTTCTACGGTACAAACTGCATGATATACCCCTCTCTTGCAAATAATGTTTCAAAAATGGCACCTGAAATCCTTCAAAATCCCTCCTGGTAAAAATATTTGTATCGCAAGTTGAAAAAGTTGTGAATGTTGAGGAATGACAGCGTAAACCGGAAGTTTACATGCCTCGATTTTCGTTTCCATGGGTACTCTTTTTTACCTCCACACATCAGTTTCTTATAACCCGGAACAACGCTATTGCCTCCAGTGTTACGTGAACTTTTCCCAAAAAGGAATCTGGAGAGATAATTGATCACTACACAGATAATTCATCAGGAAAGTTTTAACGTCTTATCAACAGCTAAGCTCATGTGTTCTGGAGGCGGTGTATGTTAGCCTCCAGTGTTATGTGACGTATTTTTTTGAAATTGGAAGCTGAACAGATAATTGACCACTATACATGAAATTCG
>NW_018406353.1:0-296 GCF_002113885.1 Mizuhopecten yessoensis
AGATTGCTGTTTCTTATAACTTCCATTTTCCCCCGATTACAGTTCATGCCAATCATAACAAGGTACAATCACCAGTTCTTTGAAATATAGATATCGGACAAAATATGAAAGAATTCACATGTAGTATTTTTGTATCTATCTGTGGGCCAATTGCGAAGACTTGCTATAGAAATGGGAGTCATTTTGATTGGAAAGACAGGGTCTGGAAAAAGCTCTACTAGGGACAATATTTAAGGAGGAATCTCATTCACTGCGCAAGGACCAAGGAGTCGTCTCCAAATTACACCACAAGATAA
>NW_018406353.1:1410-3231 GCF_002113885.1 Mizuhopecten yessoensis
AAGTTAATGTCTCGGGGGAAAATATTGAACTTGTGTATTTAAATATCTCAAAACATATAATTGACGCGAAAATACATTTAAACAGTACTGAATATGCACTGTTAAGGTATCTAGTCTAGTATAAGTACTGTTCGTGCTTAAAGCTTAAATTCCTGCATCTGAATGCGTTAATATAAGAACGTTTACAGTAGTGCATAGGCCTATATAGAGAAGGTAATTTATAGATATTGGTAGTCACGTATATATTTTATAACTCTGTATATATTACCTACAACATTGTATACAATAACTATAGCACAAAAATATCAAACATACAGTATGTATAACCCTATATATATTACCTACAACACTGTACACATATTATGAAACACTGTATACAAAGTACATTACACTGTTTAAATATAACATTACTATACTTTCATATTAAAAATAACACTGTTTACATTATATACTACGTTGTGTTCAATATATATATAACAAATTATGGAGACTATATACATGTTACACACGATACAGTATAGTATACTTTTTAGAGTGAATACTGCAATGTTTATAGTATGTATTACATTTCAGTAAATATTACACTATCTACAGTAAATGTTGAACTGTAATCAATATATATATTACACTATATACAGTCAATATCACACTTTTGACAATATATATTTAATCGTGAACGTTACATACATGTATCACACAAAGATACAATTCGGCTTAATCAGGTAAACACTCGGAGCACAAACATTTTCAGAAGTTTAGNAATATAACAGCTAAAGGATACCGAATTGATAGGTTATGGTATAGTTATTATCATACCAACTTAATGATGATAATGGGCATAATACCTTTTTTAAATATCAACAAGAATAGTATTTAAAAAAATTGTCTAGCAAAAGATATGTTTTAAGAAGACTAATACTAATCAAAGGGAGAAAAGCCGCATGTATAAGCCGGCAGACATGTGTATATAGAGAAGGGAAGAATTTGAGCATTTTTTGTTGTCATTGTTGTCATTATATAAACTAAATGATATATCTTGTAAACCCTGACAAACAAAATAGATGCAGTGATATCGCGATTTCCTGTTGAATACATGATACAATAATTAGTATTAGTCTTCTTAAAACATATCTTTTGCTTGACATAAAACTGGCGACAGGTAAGAAAGTATAAACAGCAATTTCAAAGATTTTATATAACTACAAGCATCTGTATTATCATCATTACTATAGAAATTGGTGTACACTCAAGTTATCATGTTACGTGTTTTGAATATTTCCGTAGTTTAAGGTCATGATAAAACGCATATTGAAGTATAAAATTGACCCTGTGCTTAAAATCGGATGAGTAAGGCTGATCAAATAATATTCGGATTGCATCTGTCATCCTTTGAATGTTAAGAACGTTTTGGTACATATGCACATCTAATGTGCAAACAATGAATCGCACATCATACAGCTGTTTCGTCCTTCTAGGATCGTTAGTGATGCTAGGGACCAAAGCTTTGGAAATTCAAAATATGCAACAACAGTTCCAAAAGAGGGAGAGATGCGTGAAACTTCTTTATTTATTCAGAGAATAATGTGTGAATACAAAAATCTAACATACAGCAAATAATTTCAGTTATTAAATTGATTTGCTAAACAATAAAACAGTACTTTTACAATAATTAGTCAGCAGAATTTCGTGTGTGTAAGTTAAATAAAAATATCCTTTATTGGAATCTAGGTTTAACTTCATGTCGGACCAATCGCAAAGGTTGGCAAATCAAATTTATATTCGTTTTTAAGATTTCTATGGAGGTCTTTAACAGTAGTATTG
>NW_018406353.1:3405-3657 GCF_002113885.1 Mizuhopecten yessoensis
GAAAAATATAATATACCATAAAAACTTTTAGATTAGAAGTTTTGTGTTTTCACTTCGTATTCGATAGGATGAATGCTGCTTAGCCACAAAGCATTACTAACACACAAAACAAGAGAATATAAAACAGAAACAAAACACAAGACTGATCTGATACAGCTGAATGTTCTAAGATATGCTAAAATTTTATTTTTAAAAAGCATTTATAAAAAAAGATAGAAGAGAAAACAAAGATATGATATTAAACAATAAAAA
>NW_018406353.1:7226-39250 GCF_002113885.1 Mizuhopecten yessoensis
TGTGTTTTCACTCCAGAAATTGGAACTAGGTTATTTATAGGTTATTCATATTACTATGATACACCTATATAAGAATTGACTGAGTTATGATAAATTGAATTTGTAAGACCGGTGGCGTGTCACATGTGTTTAAAGAAATTTACAGATCGTGAAGCGTTTTCAAACTATACCACTCAAATCAATCTAAAAAGTAATCAACATCAGAAGATATGTTATTCATATGAATATAAAACACTTTATTGGACGAACAAAACTAATACATAAAAAGGTTAAAAGCTTTTAAGGGTGCGTCGGTTATGAAATACTTAGATTTGCTCAAGATAAATTAATATTAATGATTTCAGGTTCTGAAAAAAAAATTGACTTGTTCAAAACTGCAAGGCTTCTACTGTAACCAATGGCCTGTGATAAGTGTTTGTAAACAGGTATATCAGTGGTCTATAGTGAGAGTTTGTAACTTATTATCTCAGTGGTTTATTGTAAAAAAAGTTGTCAAGGTATCTTAGTGAACTATATTGTGTTGTGATCAGGTATCTCAGTTGTCCATAGGTAGTGCGTCTGTTCCTGTTCGTGACTAGAACATGTAACTCAGTGAACTATAATTAGAGTTTTATGACCAGATATACCAATGATCTATAGCTAGTGTTTGGGACCACATATCTGAATGGATTATTATAAATGTGGATGGAAATTGACTTAAACGTCACATGTAATCAGTTTTTTAATTTCTTATTTATGAACTGATTATTTCACACGTTTAGATAAGTGAAACATATAAAAATTTGTCAAAGTCATGGACCTAGGTTTAGTCTAATTCCTTGGTGAAATGACGAAACATATCTACATGAAGCTTATGTTTGCAGATCTTGTGAGTCACGTGCCCTTTACACCTTTCGACTCATAGGTCAGAACACGGAATTAGATTGCTATATAAGTCCGTGCTAGAATTGACCATTTTCAGACAGCAAACTTACTTATATTTTTGATACCCGATGATTTCCTCAGAAATAACAACTAAAAAGACTATTGACACTCTAAAGTGTTTTGTTTTTACCTAGGGGGCATATACTCATCTCTTATAATTATTCGTTGTTTTGTAATATTTTATTAGAGCACACAGCTTCTCCCTCATTAACAAAAACATAATGTTGGCAAGTATGCATTTGTCATTTATTACCGTGTATCAGTTGTTTACAAAAAATTAGTGCAATTAACGCCTTCATTAAATATAGATACAATTAAAGGGTAAAACAAATATTAGAAACAATAACGTTAATGGTAAAAGACATTGTATATGTAAAGGGGACTTAATGGAATGATTGATGTTTGTCATTTGTAAGTTTCGTTGTTTTTGATTAAATAGAAGAGACAAAACTGATGAAATAACCTGTACATTTAAATAGCATGGCAATGTATTTTCCTTAACATTACAATTTACCAGCTATTGGCCTGCCGCCTTATTATATATAAATGAATATCGAATCCCCTTCGACTTCCCACCTTGAACACAGGGGATCAATTCGTTACAAATGGGTAAAATACACCATATGCTATGCTGAGGGGTCACAGCATTATGTGTGCTGTGACTCATATCAGTATTGCGTATGTGTATTTTAGACATTTGTAACTAACCCTGTGATTAAACCGACTGACTTGAAGCAAGTTGCACCAGGGTGGGGAGGGGGACGGGGAGTCATGTTGTGACACAGACACTAAATGAAAAAGAAGGCTACGCATACTTACTTTTAACCCACACATGCGCATACATACATGCATCTCAGCATTGTCGTTGATAAACAAAGAAACTCTTCGTCTAACCGGTTCTCTTTTGCATTGAAGTGACTAGACTTGCACATGCCTAGCTTTCGTGAAGCCGCAGATGTTTTCTTGTTGAAAGAGTTACCAACACATATTGGTAGACCTTAGAGTCAAACATGAAACTTGTTTGTGATGAGGTCAAAACTGGTAACATTTACTCTAAAGTCCTATTGATCATTTGATATCGGATATACAATGTATTCTATTTTTTTTGCAAGCCCGCGATTTTTAAAACGCAGATTTTTTATGGCGAAACCTGATTCGTGAAAAACCTCGATAACTTTAATTGTTAAACCCGTTTTAAGGAAGAGACACTTTAAACCATAATCATTACGTTTGTAAAGTTCACGTAAATAAGATACGATTTCAAACATATTTTGTATTCTCTCAGAAATGTTTAAAACGGCAATTGTTTCGCCTCTAATAAATTAATAACCAATCAGAGCGTCGCAAATGTTAATGTCCGTTCTGCACGATGTGAAGAAAAAAGATTACATAGTATTGTAGTTTCGTTTTGTGTTACTATTCATAGCTTTTTTCTTGAACTATATGCATATCACTCGTACGATAAAAAAAGCGCTCGCTGCGCTCGCTATTATTCACGATATTTAATCAGTATACATAGCTACTGTGATAGAGACAAACAGGTTATTTCTATCTTTACCTCAATGGGCCCTGACCGGGTATGAACCCCACTGGACTGTCTGTCAGACAGTTGGATAAGGTGGTATTAACAACCTACATCTGTAAACATATAATAAGGTAATTTGTCTTGCTGTCTTACTAAACAGTGAGTCATGATGTTTGTTCAATAAAAATAAACATAATAATTCAGAATAACTTCAGAAAAAGAAAATCACGGTAATATCGAATTATCTTTGTGTAAACATACCGATATAATGGTTACGGTGTACTAGCATATATTGTTGTACTTTTATTGCAAATGCGCATCCTGGTGACGAATATAACACGACTACAAATGGTGTTGATTCGTTAATATGATTTACTGAAATCACAAACAAAACAGTTTTTACGTACAAAGTATTATGACGATTAATTATAAAATGACAAAATTGACAAATAGTATTGGCATTATTAGAGAATTTATCCACAAGTTCAATAATTCACAGTAGAAATTGATTCCAACAAAATAATAACACTTCTTTCACTGGACAAAAGGAGACAACTGCAAGATTGCATAAATAAACTACAACATTCACACATGATTACTCTCCCTTAAATAACACTAAACTCGAGCAGGATTCATCTACATATAGACACAATGTCTGGTTATAGATTACATGTAAGTACCTTCTGAATAATTATTCCGGTATATGATAACCAAAATTAACGAAACAGCATTCCTACTTTTTTAGCAACACGGATTTCACTCAACGAGCACATGCATTAATGTTTACATACGGCGAGGTAACAATAAAATGGGGAAAAAATATAGATCATAGGCTAAAGCAATTACATGTGTTATTATTTGGAAATGTCAGTTATGTCAGGGAACTGTGACAGCCAATAAACACGATAAATTCAACCTATTCGCCAGCTGACATATGGGCGCGGCCATTAATATTGACAAACAAAATCTGGAATTGAAACCGCTAAAAACTGTCAACATTACTATAAAAATGACTTTTCATAACATGTGGTTGTTTTCAATCGCACAGCTTACCAAATTCGAAGTATTTTCACGTAGATCAGTACAGATAACATTCATTGTAGCTGCACATATATGTTCATCTTTCTTCAGCAACAATGACGCGGCCTCGTTTTCGACATTCTGCAATTTGCGATGACGTCAGCTTGCAGGAAATTTAAATTGTCAATTTTGGCACTTACAATAGCGTTTGTGTTAGTTATACTCTAAAAAGTATTCCTAAATGTAAGAGTTGTCAAACTAGTCGAATTTTAGTAATCATTTTATAAAAAATAATTCCGATCGAGTTAAGCAAACGATAAACAATAAAAATTAATTTTATGTTTAGCAATTTTTACATTTAAAATGAATTTACACTTCTTGTATATTCATTTTTACAAAAAATTGTATTTCAAGCTCTTAACATCCTAACGCAGGAAACATACAAGTTTATTATATGACTGGTGCTAATTCCCAGCCCTGATTGGAGGAGCGACGTCATGTGACGAGTCTGTAAATATGTTACAGACCTCCTTCTATGAATAGAAAAGTGTTACAGACCTCGACCTATAAATAGAAAAGTATTACAGACCGCTACTAAAAATAGGTCTAGGTAACTTCCAATCCCGTCTGTAATTCTGTTACCAATCACACTACTGAATTCAACTACAAATTAATTACCTAATCAAATTCTGAACTATATGAATATGCATGATGTCAATTGTGCAATTAATATTTACTTAAAATTAAATATCACATGAATTGAATGTGAAATTCAATTTTTGTGTAGGTTATTTTGTATTTGAAGTCCTTCACTTTGTGATTCCAAAATGGTCCATGCCATCCATTTGTTTACGACAAAAAACATGATAAATCTCATTGTAACATGTCTTTCCCTGATTTACGGACCTGATCTGAACAATATTCACCACGGCCTTCGGCCTCTGTGAATATTGTTCAAAGCAGGTCCATAAATCAGGGATAGACCTCACCTGAAGGCCATAATTGTATAAAATTTCATTAACAACATCGGTCTGCATCAAGTTGGAGACAAATTATTTCGACTCGATATTAATAAAGTTCACTGCTATCATTCCGTTGGATACTCTTTGAAATTATTTTACGAAGCGATCTCTATCTTGCAAAGATGGCATTTCACATATTTACAGTCTGGCTCCATTTTAAATCTTTACAGACTTTAAATGATTTCATCGGCATATCTTTGTCGATATTTAAAATTAAAAAAAAAAAAATAAATAAATAAAAATAACAATACATCCTGACAGCTGTTTTAATGCTGAACAATCCTTTTTTGGTTTCATCGAAATTTTCGGTCCAAATTTTGTAAATATGGAGTTTCTCATGGAGTAAACACATGTCCGACAGTTCGGTCATTGCTATTGGTAACCTGTTTGCAGTAAACCGGTTAATCATCGATCGTCGATTACATGGTTTGGGCATCTCCTGTTCATCATTTCTGCATCGCTTGGAACGAAATTGTTTACTTTACCGTCTTCGCAATAAAAACATGCCCTCTCGCAGATACATGCACCTACCAACTATAATACATGAAGAATTCTTATCTACAAATTGTGTTCACCTAATCCGATTAATATTATATACTAACGGATTTTATTTTTATGTAACCTAAGAATTGGATAAAATTAACACCGATCAATGGTTAGCCTGATGCATTGCACAGTTAACCAGTGAACGCACCGCCACACTATTGCGGCGTCAATGCCCTATTTGCACATGCAGTTATCTTTTTTTGTAGATGGGTCATTTTGCACGCTTTTGTCGCACATAATTTTAAAGAGCTTGTAAATGTCGAGTCATTATTCGGAAAACAAGTTCCTTTCTTTTGAAAGTGATCGTAGAGTAATGCCCAGACTAAATGAAAATGACTGCCCTCGCGTAATTAGAATGATCCAGGCTGGTATGATACATCGCGCTGTTGCTACGCAACTTGGTGTCCACTTAAACACTTTTTAAACTAAGTGAGTGGAGAAGATGTCAACATTATATAATATCAGAGACCAATCATGTACAGGTCACCCACCCGTTACGTCACGACAACAGGACAATCAAATAAGATCGGTGCACATGGTGCTTCCAAACAGCAAGTCTGACAGCGTGGACCATTCCTTGATTGCGTGCCATCAGCCCTAGAACTGTACGGAATCACATACGTGAACAACGTATCCTACATTTGTGGGAACGCACAACGCACCAAAAATACCGTGCTCATACCGTGCATACATCGTTCACACACCGTCCGCACATCGTCCAACCATGGTGCGCACAACTGTGCGATTTAACAATCGTTCGCCCCGTTGTGCGCTTCTCTCCGCACATCTGTGCGATATGGTACAATTTGTTGATCAATATTACGTAATGGAATAAATACGGAATGCTCGTATGCAATAATGTACACTGTCGATATCACTGTAATTTCTCATCACTATAATTAGAGACGTATACGTCTCTGTTATATTTAAGAATATGGGTTTGACTCCACGGCAACAGAACATGCAAATAACAATTTGATGAGGGACCGGAGTTTTACCTGGCCTGTACTTGACATATAGAACTGCTATATGATACCGTATGACCGCTTTGAAAACACAGTTGGACGTTTAATATTTGTTATTTGCATTCGTGTTGTTCTATAGCTCCCCTTCATCTGGTTTTCACACCTTGGCGAATTACGTAAGTGCCCCGGGCGGGGTAAACTACGGTCCAGGTACAAAGTGTCAATGTTTACATGTGTAGCCGAGACTGTGCTGTACATTTACACGTGTCGATTAAGGTCGTTTAAAAAACCCACAAAACACCATTTCCAAATTAAAGGAAGTATAGACAGAAAGATAAGCTTATATATGTAGCTAGAGTATAGAAACATACTAAAAAACCTAATTTTATCTTCAAACACGAAACCGTATATATTGTCAAGCCATTCCTTAATTTACACCAACCACGATTGTTATCGCCCAACGTTCGTCGATCGTCCGCACAAATGTGCCCAAGAAATGATCGTTCAAGTTTTGATCGTTCGCACTTCGTGCACACATCGTTCACACACCGTGCACACATCGTGCGCACACCGCACATCGTGTAACGTTGTGCGATCCCACAACTGTATCAAGATGCCTGCCCCTCCCCCCAGCTCTGCTAAGACGCAATCGTGTAGCATGTTAGGCTTGGCGTAGAAACATTTGCGCTTTAACTGCTGAGACTGCGCGGGTATTATGTTCACAGACTAGTCCAGGTTTCACTTAGACAGGGGCGACGGCCGTTTCAGAGTCTACCGTGGCGTTGTAGAACCTTTTGATGACACCTATGTCGTGGAGCGACGTGCATTTGGCGGATGTAGTGTGATGATTTAGAGTGGCAACACGTCAACCGGACGATCACGTCTTATGGTCATCGATGGTAATTTGAATGCCGTACGCTTCCATGACGAAATTGGCCAGGCTTACCTCATCCCATTTGTGCAACGACAGCAACGTCAAAGACAACGCTAGAAATCACGTCGCCTTGGTGGTGATCGATTTTTACGTTGGACTGCAGTTTCACCTGGTCTTGCACAAATCCAAATGGAATTATTTGGTTTGGGTTTGTTTGTTTGTGTCCTATTAACTGCTATGGCCATTTGAGGTAATTTAAGGACGTACCAATGGCGAAGAACTAGTGGTAGCAGAATGTCAGACACCTTAACAATTAGCCACCGCGGCCCCTGTCTGTCTGGGATGAGATGACACGTCGTTTACCTGCGCTGCATAACCAGCTGGTGACGTTGGTAGCGTTGGCAGCGTTGTGTCGGACGTAAGTCTTAATTTGGAACGGAATTCCCCAGGTATTCTTCAACAATTTGGCACGCTCTAGGGACCACGGAACCAAATCAAAAATAGATTGTGGGTTTTTCCTTTTTGGGCAGAAGATTTAATAGGAAGGTGAATGCCTCGGGGCCTGCTGGTTGGATATTTAGGTAACAGAAGTTTCAAAAATTTTATGTGTGGGTTGAGCAATATATATAGATGTAATATGCATAAAAACAAATCAAGTCTGCTTTTGTCTGGGCGAGTTTATTAAGTGTGTAATTTGTTGTAAAATTTGGTCGATTTTTGGTGCCGAATTCAATACAAGATGGCGGCCCCGATATAAAAAAGTTCAAATTGGCAGAATTTTAAAATATTTTATTTACAGTTGTGTGAGATGATATTCCTCAAAATGAGGGCAGGTAAACCAGTGTGGATAACCCCATTTAACCAGGACAGTGGTAAACGTTAACACTATCGTCTATGGAAAATAATTTGGTTCTGCGGTCTCTCTATGAAGAGACAAGCTGTGACATTTTAAACGAATTGAAGTATTGAAAAAATTCCCTTATAAAGAATTATATCTAATGGTTTCATAATAATTAATTAATTAAGAAGAACAATATACAACATTTGATATAGCGCCCTATGCAGCTAGTATAAGCCACTCTAAAGCGCTTTACAGTACACAGATATACAATTAAATCAATTAGCATACACATTAATCAATACATTTTTTTAAAAATCCACAAGGAGCTGCCTTATGCACATAGCGCTTATTACTAGTCCTATGCCACCTGACTAATATCTCTATATGTAAGTATGCATGCGCGTGTGCTGGAGATGTAATGTGTGTTCTGTTTGTAGCGGGACCGTGCTTCCAACAGCATCATTTATAATGCCATCCCACTTGAATGCTACAGCACAGGTACCGCAACAACAACCCCAGACCAATGCATACTCCACCTGGGTTGTTGCAGTTGTGTGGAACGGAGTAAAACACTTTTTCTGAATATCCATGCGTACGACGACTTCGGGGGATCGAACCCCGGCCGCATGCATGGAAGGCCAGAGTGTGTACCACTCGACCAATCCGCCAATAACACTTATGTTTTTATCTGCATGATTGCCTACATAGTTACCTGTTTTCCGCTAGTATATATCTCTCATTCCTTCGGTTAATAAAGTATGTCGTTTATTCTCCCACTAAGTGAGACTGCTCATGTGTTGCGACTTGGTTTAAACTTTCGTCGACAATCGTAGTCGAATACTTCGTATGATTTTTAGCTGATACTTAATAAGAAAGACAGATTACTTTTGACTAATAACCAATATGTTTCCTTCTTTCAATTTTGAGTGTAAGTGCACTTAATTCAGAGAACTAAATTGTCATCCAATTTGGAATGACTGCCACTATAACGAGGAAGACTTATAACACACTTATGACTGATGACTTATAACATCTGATGACGCCAAGTTCAGAAAACACATTTTTCTTCTAAGTAAAGAGTGCATAAAAAAGTGTTTAAAACGTTATTTCAATGTAAGATAGGAAACGTGACTTCATTAAATTGACATTGGGGCTAGCAGAAAAGTATATACCGTCAAAATATAATCGGCCTCCGATATCGTTTTGAGGAAAAAAACGGTTAACTATTTTATCGTCTGTCCATACGCACATTTGATTTTGGAGATAACATATGCTGTATCTTTCATATGATAACGAGTTCTATTCAAAGCAGCCTGTTATCATCTGGTACTTCATTGTAACAGAAGAAATGTGCCCATCTCGAGCCTACAGTATGCTACGTCGATACTGACAAGTAGTTTTTAATGAAATTTTCTTGATATTATTGATAGTAAAACTGAAAATGACATGTAACATACAAAGTTCAAGACATTTGTACAGCCTACAATGATGATTGACAGTGTACTGCCTACAATAACGGTTTAAAGTTTACAGCCTACAATGATAGTTTACATGTGTACAGCCTATAATGATGGTTTACAGTTGTACAGCTTGTAATGATGGTTGGCAGTTGCACAACCTACACTTATGGTTGGCAATTGTACAGCCTACAATGATGACTTACGAAAGTGCAATATAATAATGATGTTGAGTTGTGTATGATTTATGTTTGAATGACAATATTGTCCATATAATTCTGTATTGATGATTTCCAGTCGTAATTAAAACATTGTAAAGGGGTTTTTTTTCGGGATGTAGTCGTGACTGGATTATAATAGTATTTTTTCGTTTCTGTGCTGTTTCTCATTAAGTCGATCGTGGCGATAGTATAGCAATTACAGTTGGTTAGACGCTTTGGGTTATTTGAATAGCTCCCGTATTCAACGAAATGTCATAATAAAAATTGGCTTTATCTGGCTGACGTAAACATCGTGTCTGGTATCATATGGTTTTCTACAAAGGAATTATGAAGTAAATTTGGCTTCACCTGGCTAGAAGTTAATATCCTCTTTTATTTCATATGAACTGTGAACAATTAAATGAAAGAAAAAGCACATTTCCTATGATACCATGATGGCGATCTTTCTATATCAAACATCCACGTATCCCCTTACACTACTATTAACTGAGAGATGGATTTTTGTTCATTATATCTAGAACCCATTATTCCGGGATGTCACTGCCGTTAATAATTGATTGACCAAAAGCCAGGCTCAAATTAACGGTAAATACAAAAATAACAATGTTCCCACCAACACAGCACCCCTGCTGGTAAGCCTACCATGCAACATTCATCCTAATATCATATCAACATGTTTTGTTTAAGTTTGGTGGAGCTGACTTCGTCACAATAATTTCACAAACACGTTTTGTGAAATTTATTATCAGATCAACAGGACGAAAAAAGTACAAGCACGACCGATTTATTGACATTTTTTTTAATTATAAATCGAGTAATAAGCAAACACATATTTGAAATGTTTAAAGGACATATTCTGATTACACTAAATTGTCATACGTGAACAGAGCACAGACACTTGTTTTGATTATGAGGAGAGCTTCCGACTGACAAGTCGCCAGTTGACAGTGTACAGCCTACATTGATGATTGACAGTGTACTTTCTACAGGGATGATTGACAGTTGTACAGCCTACAGTGATGATTGAAAGTGTACTGCCAACAGTGATGATTGACAGTTGTACAGCCTACAGTGATGATTGACACTGTATCACCTACAATGATGGTTTATAGTTTTACAGCCAACAATGATGACGTTAAGTTGTGCAGTCTACAATGATGGTTTACAGTTGTACAGCCTTCAGTGATGGTTTAAAGTTGTACAGCTTACAGTGATGATCGAAAGTTGTACAGTCTACAATGGTGATTTACAGTGTACATCCTACACTGATGATTTACAGTTGTACAACATACAGTGATGGTTTACAGTTGTACAGCCTACAGTGATGATTGACAGTGTACAGCCTATAATGATGATTGACAGTGTATATCCTACAGTGATGATTGTCATTGTACCGCGTACTGTGATGATTGACAGTGTACTGCTTACAATGATAGTTTAAAATGTACAGCCCACAGTTATGGTTTACAGTTGTACAGCCTACAGTGATTATTGACAGTGTACAGCCTACAGTGATGATTGACAATGTACAGCCTACAGTAATGATTGACAGTGTACAGCCTACAGTGATGATTGACGGTGTACAGCCTACAGTGATGGTTTAAAATTGTAAAGCCTACAGTGATGATTGACAAGTATAGCTTACACTGATGATTGACAGTATACTGCGTACTGTGATGATTGACAGTGTACTGCCTACAATGATGGTTGACAGTGTACTGCCTACAGTAGTGATTGACAGTGTACAGCCTACAGTGATGGTTTAAAATTGTAAAGCCTACAGTGATGATTGACAAGTATAGCTTACACTGATGATTGACAGTATACTGCGTACTGTGATGATTGACAGTGTACTGCCTACAATGATGGTTGACAGTGTACTGCCTACAGTAGTGATTGACAGTGTACAGCCTACAGTGATGGTTTAAAATTGTAAAGCCTACAGTGATGATTGACAAGTATAGCTTACACTGATGATTGACAGTATACTGCGTACTGTGATGATTGACAGTGTACTGCCTACAATGATGGTTGACAGTGTACTGCCTACAATGATGATTGACAGTGTACTGCCTACAATGATGGTTGACAGTGTACATCCTATAATGATGGTTGACAGTGTACTGCCTACAGTGGTGATTGACAGTGTACATCCTATATTGATGATTGACAGTGTACTGTCTACAGGGATGATTGACAGCTGTAGAGCCTACAGTGATGATTGACAGTTGTAGAGCCTACGATGATGATTTACAGTGTACACATTGATGATTTACAATAGTGCAGCTTAAAAATAGGATGGTTTAGTTTTGTATGATTTTTCTTTTAAACGACAATATAGCGCAAGGATTTTTTTATTGATAATTTTCAGCCGTTATTAAAACATTGCAAAGTTGTTTTGTTGTGATGTGGTCGTGACTTGATCATTATAACATTCTCTTATTTCCGTGCTGTCTCTCATTAATTCCATCGTGACGATTGTATAGTAATATTTTGTGTAAGGAATACAATATCCCTGATACGTTATATGTCTGTGTACATTTGGTTTGACGCTTTGGTTTATTTGAACAGCTCCAAGATTCAACGAAAGGTCATAATGAAAACTGGCTTTGGTTTCATATACTCTTCAATAATTGAATGATATTTGTTTCAATCTCGCTTCAGACATCGTGTCTGGTTTCATAGGACTTTCAACAAAGGAACTATGAAGTCAATTTGGCTTCACCTGGCTAGGAGTAAATATCCTCTTTTTTATTATATGATATTCAACATTGAACAATGAAATGAACTTGTCACCTTCCTAGAAATACTGTATACGTATCGATTTTAGTATCGTATTATTACAAAAGGAATTGGTAAAACAACACTTAGCTTAGTAAATATACACCAAACTTCATATCTCACAAATAAGCAGTATATATCCCCCTGATACCATGATGGCGAATTTTCAACATTTCCATAGTCTTCATTTACCTTTTCGTTTTGTTTCTATATCAAACAATCACGTATCTCCTTACAATAGTATTAACTGAGAGATGGATTTCTATTCATTATCCCTAGAACCCATCATTCTGGGAGGTCGCTATCCGTTAGTTGATTGCCCAATAGCAAGGCCCTAATTAACGGCAAATTAAAAAATAACAATGATCCCACCAACACAGCACCCCTGCTGGTTAGCTTACCGTGCAACATCTGTCCTTATATCATATCAACTTGTTTTGTTTAAGGTTGGTGGAGAAGACTTCGTCACAATAGTTTCACAAACACGTATTTTGACATTTATTATCAGTTCAACAGGCGGAAAAAGTAAAAACACGACAATTTTATTTATATTTTTGTTTTAATTACAAATCGAGTAATAAGCAAACACATAATTGAATTGTTTAAAGCACGTATTTCAGTTCATCAGGCCGAATAAAGGTACAATCAGTGTCATAGTTTTATTCTGACTACACTAAATTGTCATAGGTGAACAAAGCACAGACACGTTGTTGATTATGAGGCGAACTTTCGACTGACAAGTCGACCGTAGCCAAATTCTTCGTCGGTAACCAAATATTATGGTACATACACACATGAACAGAGCTACGTGTTGATGCCTGACACCGCCCGCGGCAGATCGAAGTGGTCAGCAGGCTACTACTCAGTTATATCAAAGGCCTAGCTGACCGCCGGCGCAGATCCTGTTGCCACAGAGCCGGGTAAATAATGAGACGTCTAACGAGTAAAATAGAACGTATAGGGGTAAACGAATAAGCTAGGAGTATTTAAACTTGTCAGTGGGTAAAATAACCCGGATAGGAGTACTTTAACTCGTCAGGGGGTTAACTAACTTGAACAAGAGTACTTTACTCGTCACTTTACCCTATTCTGAGTATGTTACTCCTTTTTTAGTCACCAGTGTGTGCGCATTGACTGTAATATATTTTACATCGGCTTTGCATTCTCTTCTGAAGTCTAATAAGTACATAACAACGGAATAGAAATGTTGCCTGCGTTTTTATTTTTCTTATTTTCACTATTTTCATATCTGTGGTGTATTAGTTCTGTTCTATATGTTTACAGTTTAGGTTGCCTTGTTATTCTTGTAAGCCGTGTACTGTTCACCCCTCCCTTCAATAGAATTCCCTCAGCTAGATATACAATGTAAATAATGTCTAAATTTAGTCTTACTGGTGTTAGGATACAGAAGGACAGAGAGAACTTCTTGCTACGACAGTTATAATTTCAAATTTTGTTGATTTTTTGTTTTCTTTTTGTTTAAATAAATTTGCATACTATTTATGACCTCGGGAACGCCAGTGTTAAGACAAATGAATATATTATTCTGCATTAGTCTGCAGCTACGACAAATTACCGATTTTCTGTATGAGCAAATGTTCTAGTAAGTCAGCATAAAACGCAAACCATTAATTAAAAATAATTTATCTTCGAAATCTAAGACTTTCTCAAATTCTTCAAAACTGAACATTTTATTCTATGTCATTTTGCGCCCTCGGATTTTCTCCTGACATCATAAATGCACGTTCGTGCAGTGTAATTCACTTTAATCTTTAATCAAAGCATTGCTTTGGGGTCTAGGATATACAGGGTATATCCCGTATCATATCATCAGCAAGGTTGCGCGTACATGGAATTTGATTCTACATTGAGAACATCCAAGATGCAGAGAGAATTTATAATGAGCTCAAAAATTGAAATTCAGAGATGCATTACATATCGATAACAATTTAACATTAAGACGCCCATCAGTTATTCAAATTTCAATTCCCACAGCATAGATATGTTCATGTTTTGCAAGAATTCTATTCATTTTTTCTAAGCTCAAATTCGCAATTCGCTCAGCATGGTCACACATTCAATTTATTTTCAATTCCTAGCACAGTGAGGTGATTTCAAAGAAAAGATCAGACGGTGTGCTAGAATTTGAACTCTTTAAGAATTATATGAATCGAAATAATTCTTAGCTTCTTTTCCGTCCAAGGGTAAGAAATGGACAACAGAAAAGGAGGCAGTAAACTACATAGAAATATCGATCTGATGAATGAGGACAAAAATAAAAATCGATAGCTTTGCTTTATCGTGGTCTTCTCATCAACATGCATATACTTTAATACAACGAACGCAAAATATCGTTAGCTGACCAATAGTATCCGCTGAAACTATAACTTGATATGGAAATCGCGTTACTTAGGCGTTGATATGAGGTTAACCAATCACAGCCTCTAGACATAACCACGTGAAATGACGACGGAAAGAAACCAGAATTCATGTTAGTGGATAAAAGACTTACAAATGTAGCAGAACTACCAGTCAGTTATTAGACCACATCATCACGTTCCTACTTTTAATCGTTCAAGGTAAGCAATAATATTTTATATTTCTGTGGTTTAAGAAGTATCATTTCATAAACATCTACGGACTTCTTTATAACGTATTCTTTATTGATGAGATTGTTCAAAATCTCTGAAGATTGAAATGATATTTTGTTAGGTTCTACAAATAAAGGTCATTTATCAGGAACTTATCTGATATTTCAAGAAGATAACTACGATTTTATTTCCTTGATGCATTGATGGAGATCAGTACTTGTTCAGGAATATACCTGGAATATAACATTTGGAAATGGAAATTGGTATATACTATATCTATATATGTATGTAAGATTTATCGCATATTCTTTTGGCAATTATAAACTACTAGTTTTGCTATCTAGGTAATGATTTCATAAGTATTTTTGATTCAGTTTGATATCGTCTGATCAATGTATTGCATGTCCTTTCTACTATAGATCAATTGATTATGTTGACAAAATGATAAAAACGGGAGTCATTATGTAATGATTGTATGTCCATTGCTCTTTTACAAATACAATTAATTATCGATAGTTACTTGTACTACATTTGATTAAATTCAAATAAACACAACTTAAACGTACGTGCATTTTCTATTTTCATAACATAACTTCCTTTAATCTAAGGTTATCATTACATTTTCTTCATGTCCCTTTCTTTATATCTGACTTTCTCTGTCATTGTCTATCTCTGATTCGAAAGTTGGTAATTTTGTAATAGCTCAAAACACAGTCAACCGTACATTCTTATTCAATATTATCATGAAATAGTCTTTGACATTCTGATACTCTATGCCTGAACCATTCCATATGATAGTCTTTGCATGGAAATGTGTGCAGTAAGTAGATCCCTGCTGTTCATTCATAATATGTCGATACGTTAACGACCTCTCTCACGAAAATGCCATCACTAATATATATTGTCGTTATATGTTGATGTTTTGCAATACTTAACTCCTGTAATTTAAATGTATTCTCTGGTTGTAAATAATAATATAAATCATTAGATACAATTGTAAATGACATGTCTTTCATTATTTCTCTTTCTTAAACAGTTATTTTACGATTCATCTGTAGTGACATACATTTAACAGTCTGCCCGGTGTATGTGTAGACCAAAACAAACGATTTAATTCTCTCTAATGGCCTATTACATTTTTATATGTGTGGCTCTCTACCTATGTTTCACTTAGGTGAGTCATTCAGATATGTAAAAGGTGAATCTCTTGGGCACTTCCTACCGGGTGTGAATAATCCGTGAACACCTTTTGTCCCTACATTTACAACTGAAATTATTTGCGCACGACGGTTAAGATTCTGGCACAAAATATTTTTGTCTCGAAGTTCAAACGTGACCTCCTTTTCTGTAGAAAGTACGGTCAGAAAATCTTCATTTGCAAATTTAAAACGGAAATTGTAGATATTAGCTTTCAAATTTTTATCAGATTAAATTGCCCTTACAATGTTTAAGGTAGAAAATGTATTAAGAGAAAATATCCTTATTGACTCCCCACATTTTTACAATACACAACCGTATACGTAATTGGCCTTCTTCCATATGTTTACATTTCCTAGCAAATTCGAAGCTCTAAAGCTGTTTCTTCAGACTTTTTGAATATACGTATCATGTTCCCTAGTTAACAGCTCTGACAGGTTACACTTGTTTGTCGAAAATGAACAATTGTTTTTGTAGCGTTTTACATATTTCCAATTATGTGAAGGGAGACACTACACTAATTATCACGTTCGTTAAGGAATATGTAAACTCTGCTGGAACATATACTTTAATAACTTTGTTTGTTGGTCGTTCATGTTAATTCATTTTGTTTTAATATCTTTCCATTCCTTCTTGTTTCCATTTTGTCCTTTTTGGTTGACGTTTTGGAAATGTTGTCTATTACATTTTTAAATATGGCATTTAAGGTAATTATCAGGGCATGTCGCTAATGATGGTAGCTACCTAATATCAAAGTAAAAGATCAGATCACGGTGACAAAATTATACATTCTCATATCGACAATCCAAATTCTGTTTTATCAACTTTAACATGTATACTCTACAATTAGGAGGGGTTCATCAAAATATGTTTCAGAATGATATAATTGTACTTTAACGGTGTTTTTTATTATTTGCATTTTATTTTTCACATATAAAATGATGCAATTCTACAATTTTCAGTGAAATCATGGGAGACAGGAACCTAAGTCTTCAAAATCAAACCTCACACATTTTTAATGGAAGTATCCCCGTCAAAAATGTTACCGACTTTGAAGACGACATGATTTTCGGCAACACTGGTTACCTTTATGAAGTCATCATGCCAATCATTTCGTCCCTGGGGATTGTTGGAAACATTGTGTCGTTTGTGTTATTTGTCCAGCTGTCCAAGTCGTCCTCATTTTATCTGTATCTTGCGTTCCTCGCACTATCCGACATGGCTTCGCTGGTTTTCGGCGGTATCTTCAACTGGTTAGCGGGATTTTTCCAGCTTTCCAGATCGGCCAACCAATCGTTTTGCTCGGTTGACTTCAGTTGCACACTCATATTTATGCAGCTATCCTCCTGGATCACAGTAGCGGTCACTATTGATCGCTACATAGCTGTCTGCTACCCTTTCCATGTGAACCAGTACTGTACCAGAAAACGTGCACTTATTTATACCGGCGTGACCTTTCTGGTTATTGCTGCTCTCAATTTGCCGAGTATATGTCTCAAATGGGATGAG
This sequence comes from Mizuhopecten yessoensis, assembly GCF_002113885.1. NCBI lineage: Eukaryota > Metazoa > Mollusca > Bivalvia > Pectinida > Pectinidae > Mizuhopecten > Mizuhopecten yessoensis. The sequence continues at coordinate 24,700 of NW_018406353.1, forward strand.
GATAACTTATGTGTTATGCCAGAATTCACAAATGTCTATTGCTTCAAGTACCGTACCTACATTGACATGTTCTTTTACATTCTGATTCCCGTCTGTATAATCTGCATCTTTAATTCTTTAATTGTACGTGGACTCATCGTTTCAGCTAATAAGAGGCGCAATCTGACTTCAGGCAACGAAAATAGTTCATGTTCCACACCTATAAAGAATGACTCCACCACGAAAACAGTCACCATGCTATTTGCAGTTACCGCCTTTTTTATTTCCTCAATTCTCCCATTATTTGTTTGTTTTATTCAGGAAATAATTTATAACGTCGAAAACATGCATTTAAATCCCCTTGTCGTCGTTGCAGAGACTTGTACTCTTTTGAATCATTCTATGAACTTTTTACTGTATGGCTTTACGGGACAACGATTAAGAGAAAAGTTTGTATCAATTGTTTGTTTACGACGTTCCATTCGGAAGTGACAACACACAAGTAGTCATTAAAGGCACAAAATTACAAATGAATATTTACAGATAATTTATTTGACGTGAAAAAAACCCAGTCTGTTAACATTCTCTTATTTTTAATGAAAGAATCGAAATTGATCTCACATATTCAAGGTCATGTGCGAAATAGTCTGAGAAGGATAGACAGAATTCCGCAAAAAAACGGTATCAGAGCAAAAGCTGATATTCAGATATATCGGAATTCCAAGTCAGCCTTGAAAAGAAACTTCACAACCAGCTGTGCTCACATTACACTGGCCTACTTTTAAATAGGGAAACATTTGGCTGGGTTACATGAAAGTGTCGTGAACGGGTACTGTTATAGGTTTCCACAGTTATAACTTGAAAAATAATAACTTCTATAAGATATACAAGATTCATATAATTTCCGTTACATTATTTATGAACATTATAGGAACTGATGCGTTTATTAAATGGTTACAACAATAATACTCCCTCAATCGGAAATTGTTGATCTTAGGTATAAGTACATTTTTTTATTAGCCTATTCCTATATTTTAAAGAATAGAAAATAGAAGCTCATATTGTGTTTTCATACTTTTACTTCAGATACAAATTTGAACTCTCCATGTTGTTACTCCGTATTATACATTTTGACCAATAACAACAGCTTCTTAAACAATATTTAAAAAGATAAGCGAAGGAATGAAAAGATGTTCAGTTCAAAACTGTTGACATGCTGATTTACTACACTTTTCATATAAATATGTGTCCTCACGATAAACAGTGTTTTACCGGAAAGCAGATTTAGATATATGTTGGTATGGTGAAATGTATTAACAAAATGTAGGTTTACAAATGTGTTATTGTCGTGAAATGTATTACCAGAATATATGTTTATATATATGTTATTATGGCGAACTGTATTACCAGAATATAGATTTAGATACGTGTTATTATGGTGAAATGTATAACCAGAATATGGATTTAGATACGTGTTATTATGGTGAAATGTATAACCAGAATATAGATTTAGATATATGTTGTTATGGTGAAATGTATTTCCAGAATATAGATTTAGATATATGTTGTTATGGTGAAATGTATTACAAGAATATAGATTTAGATATGTGTTATTGCGGGGAAATGTATTACCAGAATATCGATTTAGATACTTGTTATTATGGTGAAATGTATTACAAGAATATAGATTTAGATATGTGTTATTGCGGGGGAATGTATTACCAGAATATCGATTTAGATACTTGTTATTATGGTGAAATGTTATATCAGAATAAACGTTAAGATATGTGTTGCTATGGTGAAATGCTTTACCAGAATATCGACATAAGTATGTTGTTTTTAAGAACAGTTTGACTACAGTAAATATAAAAAAAAATGTATAGATGATATGAAAAATTGTTTACTCGATATACTACACCAATAGATGTATTGTTTTGATTTGATGTTTTACTAGAATATCAATTAAAAAAATGCGGTTTTGACAATAAAAAATGTATACCAGAGATAAATATATTTGTATTGTTTCAATTTGACTTAAATATCTAATTAGTTAACAATAATTGTTTTTGTTTGTGATGAAATGTTTGCCCCGATATTTGGTTCCAATACAAAAATTGTGTTGTTGATATGTGATGTCGTACTAAAGGAAATATTAAAATAAAGGTTTTCTTGATATATGATGTTGTACTAGAGTAATCATTTAAATGTAAGTGTTAACTGATATGTGATGTTGTAAAAGAGTAAGTATTTAAATAAAGGTTTTATTGATATGTGATGTTGTAAAAGAGTAATCATTTAGATAAAAGTGTTGTTGATATGTGATGGTGTACAAGAGTAATCATTTAAATATAAGTGTTAACTGATATGTGATGTTGTAAAAGAGTAAGTATTTAAATAAAAGTGTTGTTGAAATGTGAGGGTGTACAAGAGTAATCATTTAAATAAAGGTGTTGTTGATATGTGATGGTGTACTAGATTGATTATATAAATAAAGTTGTTGTTGATATGTGGTATTGTACTAGAGTGATTATGTAAATAAAGTTGTTGTTGGTATGTGATGGTGTACTAGAGTGATTATTTAAATAAAAGTGTTGTTGATATGTGATGGTGTACTAGATTGATTATATAAATAAATGTGTTGTTGATATGTGGTATTGTACTAGGGTAAATATTCAAATAGATGTGTTTTTGTATGTGATGCTGTACTAGAGAAATTATTTAAATAAATGTGTTGTTGACATGTGATGGTGTACAAGAGTAAATTTGTCCCTAAAAGTGTTGCTGATATGTGCTATCGTACTAGAGTTATTAGTTAGATAGGTGTGGTTGATATGTAATGGTTACTAAAATGATTATTTAAATAAAGGTGTTGCCGATATGTGATGGTGTATTAGAGAGAGTAAGCATTTAAACAAAGGTGTTGTTGATATGTGATGGGGTACAAGAGTAATTATTTAAATACAAGTTTTGTTGACATGTGACGTTGTACTAGAGTAAATATGTCAATAAATGTGTTGTTGGTATGTGATGCTGTATTAGAGTAATTATTTAAAATAAATGTGTTGCCGATATGTGATGGTGTATTAGAGAGAGTAAGCATTTAAACAAAGGTGTTGTTGATATGTGATGGTTTACTGGAGTTATTATTAAACAAAGGTGTTGTTGATATGTGATGGGGTACAAGAGTAATTATTTAAATACAAGTTTTGTTGACATGTGACGTTGTACTAGAGTAAATATGTCAATAAATGTGTTGTTGGTATGTGATGCTGTATTAGAGTAATTATTTAAAATAAAGGTGTTGTTGATATGTTATGGTTTACTAGAGTGATTATTGAAATAAAGGTGTTGTTGACATGTGATGTTGTACTAGAGTAAATTTGTCAATAAATGTGTTGTTGGTATGTGATGCTGTACTAGAGTAATTATTTAAAATAAAGGTGTTGTTGATATATGATGCCGTACTAGAGTGATTATTTAAATAAAGGTGTTGTTGATATATGAAGGTTTACTAGAGTAATTATTTAAATAAAGGTGTTATTGGACACTGTTTACTTCCGGTTATCAGTTATTGAATGTGAGGTTAAAAGATAGAAAATAATGCTGTAATTAATATTAAAAAACAATGTTCATTCTTTGAAAACGTTTGATTTTTCGCTTCTATAAACGATCATGGTGTATATCAAATTGCGGAAACGTCTTCATTTTCCTATTTTAATTAATTTTCCCAAGAAGGGCTAATGAAAAAACACCATATAGACCTAAACTACTTTTAAGCGTTTACAAAAACAATGATATAATACACTGGAGGGAATCATTTTCAAACCTCGGTTGACAAAAGTACATTTAAATACCGTACTTATCTGTTAGAAGTCCTTGGCAAAATGATCAAATGTCAACGTGACACTTGTTTAAAATGTATATTTGTGAAACAAAATGTAAAGCAGACAGAAAGATGCATTCGTGATGTGGCCATATTTCTTAAATACCCTTGATCTTTTACAAGCAAACCATTAGATAACTCAATCGTAGTTTTTCATTAATTACGTAAGATCGTCCACACTTCATTCTGGCCAAAACATTATCTCGGCTGGGCATATTACTACAACTGACCTGGTAGCAGATTCACCTTCCAGGGTTCAAAACCTGATCTGGCCCTGTTGCATTGTTTCACCTGGAGCACTGTTGCTGAGGTAATGTCATTTTGTTTTCAAATAAAATTCAACTTAGTTTATTTTTCTTTACAGGAAAGAAATTTACAAAGCCGTTAAACATTTTCTATGCATAGAAACAGTATTTGACAGTGATGCGGGAACCCAAAAAACAATTATAGAGATGCACAGACGAATGTTAATTGACATAACCATATTTTCTAACGACGCCTTTTTAAATGAAGCAACATAATTATAAACGAAATATCTGGCTAATTTAGACATTTCTTTTAAATAAATCTGAACAGGATTAAGTAATATCTTAAGAGTATTGATTATTCTACAAAGAGTATTAAATCGAATTAAATTACAATAAAAATATTGTTAGGAGTACGAGAAACTATTTTTCATACGCATTATGTTTAAATGTAAAAAAACACTTTTTCCAGGCCATATGTATGTCACTGATGCGTTCAGATTCAACGACATATACGTCAAAGTATGCTTATTCAACCACTTGCAAAGAATACTTGTGGAGTGATTTTAAGGAGTAAGCTGGTTAATAAAATGTATTCAAAATTTATACATTTGTAATAAACATTATGGTCCTTTGGGAAGCGAATCCTTTCATTTCAAAAATGAAATGTATACGAATATTCTTCAAATTTTGTGACCAATCAAAATTTTCCAAATTCACTAAAAAGAAGTCTCGCTTTTAGAAATGTACAAAGAACGTTACTGACAACTGGCAATTACTGTATGTAATTGAGTAAGACATGTATACAATGAGTTTGTACACAAAGAGTGTTTTCTCAGCCAGTCTTTCCATGTTGATACAATTTTCATTTTTCATTGGTACAGTTTCATCGACATGTTAAATACTAACTGAAGTTCTATCAACGAGGCCAGGAATTATACTTTTTGTACATCAAAAATTATACAAAATGTATTGTATGCAACATAATATAAAAAAAAAGAAATGCAAGTATAAAATTACAGATTCCGATTCCAACCAGAAAATAATCAGAAAAAAACCAAGCCTCTGATCGGCTAACACTATTCCTATTTATCAATCCAAACGTTTTACTCCCAATTGTCTTCATTCCTGGCTTTTATTGCATGAATCATAATATTCAAAGGTGGCTTACTTCAAAATAATATATCTCAAGTATCAAGATCATATCTCTAGTTTTGCACAGCTGCATATTCCAATTCCTCCACTCCTTGCGTTATTTATGGTATTTGTGGCTTTAATTGACGAAACTAACTAATGGTGAAATATATCCTTTTGTGTTACCTTGATGGCTTATAACCAGATAATGGTATGCGAGTTATTTCCCTTTATAAGGAATCGTTCTGATTATAAACGAGGAAGTAACGTGACAAAGCGAGTGTGTGTTGTTTGTTTCATCAGAACAGAACACTTATCTATAGGTGAGTACTTCACACGGTAATAGTTTATAATTATCTACAGATAAATGATAAACAGTCACTGTAAACAATCACCTATCTTTAGAATGATTTAAAGTCATTTTTTTGGTGTTGTGATTCCTCTAACCTTCTGATTATGTCCTTGCGTACTGTCGAATTGGCACATTTATCTCTTTGTGTTACCGCTCGGGTGTTTTATCGTTTATGTTTCTCCCAGACAATACTACAGTTTACCCATAATAGCTTTATATCTGAACTGAAATAGGCGTGCCTGATTACCAATTACTGGTTTCTAATATACACACAATAAGTAACATAGATTGTATATCAAAATACGACCTTACTGTATAACCAATACCTACTAGCAATTCCCTCGAAAGAACAATAATTTCATTGTTAAGTATTACATTGTTCACCAAATTGTATCATTTCCTTTAGGATGTAACTTACAACACTGATTTCATATCGAAATATGTAAACACTATCCTTCATACGTAACCGATGCTATACTTAGTGTACATAACATGCTTTGCTACACACCATAAACTGGTTTCAACCTTTTATATATATATATAAATTTAATCAATCTTATTTTAACTGCATTATTTACTACACGTCTCATAACAGTTCAATGTTTCAATAGTTTAACAAATGTGTAAATAGCTCGTGACGTAGATGCGAACTTATCTTTAAATGTTTGTTTAAATTAGAAATACAATGTCAATGTCACGTGATATCTTTGTTTATCTTGCTAGCATCATAATGTGTATATGTTTACATAGAATGGCGGTGTCTCATTTTAAATACAATTATATCCGGGTTTTAAAGCTTCATGTTATACCGACTTAAAATTATCGACGTAATTTTATAAGAAATAAGAACAATCGGTTTAGAAGATGATCCATTTGTCAATTCTTAAATTTTATCTCAGATGTCCATGTATCATAAGATTCAGTGTAATCCGCACACGATAGGACATTTACTGTATAAACTTATGATAAAGAATATGAAGTTATAAAAACCAGGTGTTCAGTATTAAAAGATAGTGTGTATCACTTTAGTGTGGATGGCCGGTCAAAAACTGGAACGAAGTAACTAAAGTATAATTTTATGTTAAACTCTTACAGGTGACATTCGTTGTTGAAATAGCATTTCCTTTATAACTTAATCATAGGTTGTTGCGAACATTGTAGGATTATCACAAAGATGTGTGATACGATTATGGTGGTACGAATATATTGTGAATTAATCTATTTAAAGAGACGTACATGTAGCTACATGATTCGTAGATAGTGTAAACAACAGGTAGTGTTATGTTCCTTTTGTTGTTTTTGTGTATCTGTTGTGTCTTGATTTTATCGGAATTGGGAACGGCTCAGGGTTCAAACAATACCTGGCCTCGTCCTGTGTATATTTGTTCCACTTAGAATGTCTTTGATTTTGACATCTGATCTTTATAATCTTTTGTAATAGTCACGCACGGTATGATGTCTTTCTTAAAAATTATTTGTGTTGAACGTTGAACGTAAGAAACACGCACGTGATTGCACCAATCAACGATTGGAATGGATACAGTATTCAAAAATGAATGTTATTGCACAATACAGCTGAAAGATAGTTTCTGGTGAATCGTTACATTGTGATATTATCTAATTTCTTAAGTTAGTTCCTGAGTGACACAAACATGTACATTTATTCTATCATCTTATAGTTTTACTATGGCTGCAACGGCTGTTAGAGAACTGCAACCCGGTAAAACAGGATCATTATCACTACCGCCAAACTCTCTTATTAATGGTAAGTATATCCGTTTTCATCAGCAGGAAACAGCATCATATGACGTTAGTAATCATGACGCGTTAAGTCGCGATTCTGGTTTAAATCCAATAGGATTTATATCGGCGTCATTATATAGTGTTTTCAAATCACACATTGCACATTTTTAGTTGCAAATATTTAATTGACGATTTCGGAAAAAGAAACCGTTTCGGTTCAATTATTTTTAACAATTCAAATTCACTAGACAGTTTTTGATAGCACTTATAACTTATAGGAGCTTGATACGTATCGTTCTGACCACGCGGGGAAAAAAAAGAAAAAAAAGGGAAACGATTTAAACATTTGCTTAGTGTACAAGAATTGAGAAATGTCTTTAAGCATCGTAGACAAATACAACTTGGTTATCGTATTGATACCTCGAACATGGTTCATGGTAGTGGGGACGTGTGTAACTACAAATAATGATATGACCCATTACACCTAACATAGTTTAGTCAGGTGGTTGTCATACTATCGTCGAAATTATAACTTTTCTTTCCGTATACGACATCAGATGGAACTGAATATTATTTATTTACATCCCGCAAACATTTATGCAAATTGAAATCTTGTAATAATATATGATATTGATATTTAACACTTAATCAGTTTTATCAAGGTAAGGTGCATTCAGATGCTTACAAGGCAATTTCAAGCTCACAAATTGGACCATGGTTATGTTAATTTGTGTCACTGAGATGTTTATTCTCAACACTTTGCTATTGCATGTAGGTAGCTCATTAGGCACCAAAGTGGTTTTTTCCGTTCATTTCACATATCTTTTGCGATACTTTTAACACTCAAATATTATTCAACAAACGAAATGGCAATAAAATATCCAAATAAGTATTTTTGGTATTTTTGATTGATGACATGCACATTTTCTTGCATTCTGAATATCTCATGCCGTGACGTAATATCCCACCATTGTCAGGACACCTGGGAATTATATATAACATTATGTAAATGTCTTCAATTAAAGAATCATTCTCATTCGCTGCGATTGATACAATGGGGAAATTAAAACCTTTTTCGGGTTGATAAATTACAATGTTCTACCTAAACGAAGGTTGACCATTACTTAGCATGTCATTGCATCGAGTATAAGTCGAAATCAGATTTACACAGGGATATAATACTAATTAAAGCTCAGTTTGCTGTTTCGTATATCTTCCATTTGTCCCCGATTACAGTTTTTGCCAATCATAACAAGGTAGATACACCAGTTCTTTGAAATAAAAATCTCGAACAAAATACGAAATAATCCACATGCAGTTTTGTTTATCTTTCTTTAGACCAATTGCGAAGACTTGCTATGGAAATGAGAGTCATTCTGATCGGGAAGACAGGGTCTGGGAAAAGCTCTACTGGGAACACTATTTTAGGAGGAGCACCATTCATTTCGCAACCAGGAGGTACTTCCGGCACGAAAAACTGTTCTTTTTCTAGGGCATGCATACACAGCAGAAACATAATGATTATTGATACCCCCGGGCTGTTTGACAGCCATCTGCCTCCAGAGGAAACACATGCAGAACTAATCAAATGTATAGGTATTGCAGCCCCAGGTCCACATGTGTTTCTACTCACAATACCGGCAAACATCCGGATTACACCGGAAGAACGTTCTACTCTAGACCTACTGCGACGCACATTTGGAGACTCGATGGTAGATCACACCATGGTAGTGTTTACAAAAGCAGATGAAATGAAAAGACAACTTTTAACTGAGAAACAATTTCTTAGCAAAATCCCATATGAGGTTGATACGTTTTTCAAACTTTGTAAAGGGGGCACATGTTCTTGGATAACTATGCATCAACGGCAGAAAAACAAAGTCAAGTCGGAGCCATACTCAATAGGTTTGAATACATAGTAGACCAAAATGGTTCAAAATGCTATTCAAATGAGGTGTTTGAAAAAAAGGTGACCATTAGGTCATATTGAAGAAGAGCCAACCCTCCCTATTTACCGGGAAGAGGTAGCCGATGAGCAGATGCATACCCAGGCAGAGGCTGAAATCGATGACCAGGATAGACAAGAATATGTAGATGGTGAAGGAGTATTTCATGCATTGATTGTAGGTCTCATGAACTTCTGGGAAAGTGTCAAACGCTTCTTTTCCTTTTGAAAACACGTGACATTTCTGAAATATTGACTATTCACTCGGAGTATTAAAAGTTGTATACATCCTTTTAACGGAAGTTGAAGTCTATATATATTATGTATATATGATAATGATCTTTCTGATGATAAACATTTTAACATTAACTTGTGAACTATTCTATTATAGTAATCATTTCATTTTAGTTGTGTAGCTTACAAGGAGTATGTTTATATGTTTAATATACAATGATTTTGTTTAGTTGTGTAGCTTAAAATGATGATGTTTAGTTGTTTAGCTTAGGTAGCAGTCTACAGTGGAGGGTTGTAAAAAAAAATAAAAAAAAAAAAATGTACTAAAATTGGTATAAGCATGATGAAGTGGGCTATGTGAGCTTCACATTTGTAAAAAAAAAGTTTTTGGTTCGAGATCAAAATGTTGGCCATAATCCGAAAGGGTGCCTACACGTGAAATGCTAGCTTTACAGGAGGTAAAATTTTGACAACAGGACACGACGCAAAATTGCAAAAAATCAAGTTTTACAACTTTACTGGGACCCAGATTATTCTGCAACCAAGTAGGTAATCTTTAATTTCAGACAGACATTTCTACTGTAGACAGCTACCTTACAATGATGATGTTTAGTTGTGTAGCTTACAATGAAGATGTTTAGTTGTGTAGCTTACAATGATGATGTTTTATATTTTATATTTCTGTGCTTTAGGAAGTATATTTTCATAAACATCTACTGACTGCTTTATACTTAATTCGTCATTGATGAGATTGTTCAAAATCTGTGAAGACTGAATTCATATTTTGTTAGGTACTACAAGATTTCTGTGAAGCAAATACAGGTCATTTACAAGGAACTAATTGTACTATCTAGGAAATGTTTTCATTATTATTTTTGATTCAGTTTGATATCGTCTGATCATTGACTTCATGTTAAATTTCCCTACTACAGATCAATTGATTATGTTGACAAAATGATAAAAACGAGGATAACGCTTTATGTAAACATTTTATGTCAATTGCTTTTTCTACAAATACATTTCAATCTCAATAGTTACTTGTATTACATTTAATTCAATTCCAATGAACACAAATTAATCGTACGTGCATTTTCTATTTTCAAAAAAACATACTTCCTTTAATCTAAACTTATCATTTCATTTTCGTCAAGCCCCTTTCGTGATATCTGACTTTCTCTGTCATTGTCTTTCTCTGATTCGAAAGTTCATTGTAGATTTGTAATTTTGTAATTGCTCAAAACACAGTCAACTGTGCGTTCTTATTTAAATATCATGCAATAGACTTTGACATTTTAAAATTCTATGCCTGAATTATTCGATGTGGTAGTCTTTGCATGGACATTTCTACAGAAAGTAGATACCTGCTGTTAGTTCACAATATAACCTCATTTCTTCTCTTTTATAAAAAGTTCTTTTTCGAATCATCCGTAGTAACATACATTTAACAGCCTCTCCCGTGTATGTATAGACCAAAACACGATTCAATTCTCTCAAAATGCCTATCCCATTTATATTTATGAATAGCTCATTACCTATGTCTTACTTAGCTGAGTCATTCAGATATTTTTGTAAAGGGTGAATCTCTTGTGCTCTCGGATTATTCACACCTGGTGGGAAGAACACCTGTTTTCCCTTCATTTACAACTGAAACTATTTGCGCAATACGAATCTGGCGCAACATACATTTGTCTCAGGGTTCAGAGGTGACCTCCTTGTCTGTAGAAAGAACATACAGAATATCTTCATTTGAAAAACCTTTGAACGGAACTTGCATATGTTAGCCTCCACATTTTTATATGTGTGTCATATTCCTGAGTTAACTGCTCTGACATGTTTCTATCTACTGATGTATGCTGAAAACGTAACGATTCTTTTTATTGGAGGCACGGTAGTCCAGTGGTATGATGCCGGGCTCGTGACCGAAGGGTTGCGGGTTCGCGCCACGGCATGACATTGTGTTGTATCCTTGAGCAAGATACTTTACTCCGTTTGTTCCAGTCCACTTAGCTGTAAATGAGTACGTGGTTGGGCAGTGCTAGAATTGTTGAATGCTAGCTGTTAGCGCCGAAATGGCAGCTCCGGCTGTATACTCCCAGGGAGTTGAGAAATGTATTGGCTAATTGCAAAGGCCCTATAACCACGGATAATAATTTGTGAACCGTTTTGAAACGACCTACGAACTAGGTTGTGATAAAGCGGTATATAAAAACCTCCAATTATTATTATTATTGCGTTTTACTTTACATATCTCCCATTAGGTAAAGGGAGACACTACACTGACTATCCCGTTCGTTAAGGAATATGTAAACTTTTCTGGAACACTTACCTTTACCACTGTGTTTGTTGGTCGTACATGTTATCCAATTTTGTTTTAGTATCGTCCCATTACCTTTCTTTTTGGTTGCCTTTTTGATTGCCTTTTTGGTATATTTTGTCTATTACATTTTAAATTGTCATGACATTCCGCTGATGATGGTACATGTAGCTGCTTAAAATCAAAATTAGAAATCAGATCACGGAGAAAAACTTAAATGTTTTTTGAGGGAACTAAATATTTGTATATAGACGATCCCATGTCTTTAATTGTCGACTGTAACATGTATACTCTACAACTAGGAAAGGCTCAACAAAATTTATTTCAGAATGATATAATTGTGCTTTAACGGTGCTTGTTATAATTTTGCTACAGTTTACAATTGCGTTTACAATTATTTCTTACATATAAAACGATGCAATTTTACAATTTTCAGTAAAATCATGGGAGACCGGAACCTAAGCCTTCTAAATCAAAATTCACACATTTCTAATGGAAGTATCCTCGTCAAAAATATTACCGACTTTGAAGACGACATGATTTTCGGCAACACTTTATGAAGTCATTATGCCAATCATTTCGTCCCTAGGGATTGTGGAAAACATTGTCTCTCGTCTTAGGTATTCGTCCAGCTGTCCAAGTCGTCCTCATTTTATCTGTATCCCCTCGCAATATTCGACATGGTTTCGCTGGTTTTTGGCGTTATCTTCAACTGGATAACTTCATTGGATGCGGATTGCCGGATTCTTCCAGATTTCCAGATCGGATCACCAATGGTTTTGCTCTGACTTCAGTTGCATACTCATATTCATGCAGCTATCCTCTTGGATCACAGTAGCGGTCACTATTTCCATGTTAACCAGTACTGCACCAGAAAGCGTGCGCTAATCTATATCGGCGTGACCTTTCTAATTATTGCTGCTCTCAATTTGTCGATAAATTGGGATGACGATAACTTATTATGTATTATGCCAGAATTCACAAATGTCTATTGCTTCAAATACCATACCTACATTAACATGTCCTTTTACATTCTGATTCATGTCTGCTGTTTAATCTGCATCTATAATTCTTTAATGGTACGTTGAATCATCATATCAGCAAATACGAGACGTAATCTGACTTCAGGCAACAACAATAGTTCATGTTATACACCTACAAAGAATGACTTTATCACGAAGACAGTCACTATGCTATTTGAAGTTAACGCCTTCTTTATTTCCGCAATTATCCCACTACTTGTTTGTTTTATTCAGGAAATAGTTTATAATGTCGAAAACATGCAGTTAAATCACCTTGCCATCGTAGCAGAGACTTGTACTCTTTTGAATCATTCTATGAACTTTTTAATGTATGGCTTTAGGGGACAACGATTTAGAGAAAAGTTTGCATCGATTGTTTGTTTACAACGTTTCATTCGGATGTGACAACACACAGTAGTCATTGCAGGCCCAACTTTACAACTAAATATGTACAGATAATCTACTGATGTTTTGACGTAAACAAAGAAAGAAGCAAAATTGACAAGATATTCAAGGTCAAGTGCGAAATATTTTGAGATGTTACTGTGTGTTGGTGTGACAGAAGGATAGACAGAAATCCACAAAAACCGGTATTAGAGCAATAGCCGATATTGTGATATATCTGAATTCCAACTCAACCTGGAAATGAAACTTCCCAACCAGCCTTGTTTTTATTACATTGACCTGTTTTTAAAAGAGGGGTACATTTGGTTAGGTTACATAAAAGTGTCATGAACGGGTTCTATTATAGGTTTCCACAATTATAGCTTTAGAAAAAACCTTTTACAAGATATACAAGATTCATATAATTTCGGTTACATTATTTACGAATATTTTAGGTACTATTCATTCCTTATTTTCATAAAATGATAAGGTTATTATATGTCAACAACAACAATGCTCCCTTAATCGGAAATTATTGATCTCATGTATAAAAACATATATTTTGTTCTTTAGCCTATTCCATTATTTTGAAGAAAAGAAAATAGAAACTCATAATGTGTTTTCATACCTTTACTTCAGATACAAATTTGAACTAACCATGTTGCTACTCCATATTATAAATTTTGTCTAAATTAACGACACGATACTACAAATATATTTGCAACAAGGAAAAAAACTAAAATAAGAAATTAATGCAAAAAAACAGCTTCTTAACCAATATTTATAAAGATAAGCGAAGGAATGAGAAGATGTTCAGTTCAAAACCTGTTGACATGCTGATTTACTACACTTTTCATATAAATATGTGTCCTCACGAAAAACAATGTTTTACCGGAAAGCAGATTCAGATATATGTTTTTATGGTGAAATGTATTACCAAAATATAGGTTTACAAATGTGTTATTGCGGTGAAATATATAACCAGAATATAGGTTTAGATATGTGTTGTTATGGTGAAATGTATTACCAGAATATAGATTTAGATATGCGTTGTTATGGTAAAATGTATTACCAGAATATAGATTTAGATATGTGTTGGTATGGTGAAATATATTACCAGAATATAGATTAGGATATGTGTTGTTATGGTAAATTGTATTACCAGAATATAGATTTAGATATTTGTTGTTATGGTGAAATGTTATACCAGAATATAGATTTAGATAGGTGTTATTATGGCGAAATGTATTACCAGAATATAGACTTAGATATGTGTTGTTATGGTGAAATGTATTACCAGAATATAGATTTAGATA
>NW_018406353.1:39576-47418 GCF_002113885.1 Mizuhopecten yessoensis
TTGACTACAGTAAATATAAAACAAAAAAGTATTGATGATATGATAAATTGTTTACTAGATATACTACTCCAATAGATGTATTGTTTTGATTTGATGTTTTATTAGAATATCTATTAAGAAAATGCGGTTTTCACAATAGAAAATGTATACGAGAGATAATATATAAATATATTTGTCTTGTTGCAATTTGACTTAAATATATAATTAGTAAACAATAATTGTTTTTGTTTGTGATGAAATGTTTGCCCCGATGTTTGATTCCAATCAAAAATCTGTGTTGTTGATATGTGATGTCGTACTAAAGGAAATATTAAAATAAAGGTTTTCTTGATATGTGATGTTTTACTGGAGTAAATATTAAACAAAGGTGGTGTTGATATTTGATGGGGTACAAGAGCAATTATTAAAAAAAGGTAGTGTTGATATTTGATGGGATACAAGAGTAATTATTTAAATACAAGTTTTGTTGACATGTGATGTTGTAATAGAGTAAATATGTCAATAAAGGTGTTGTTGGCATGTGATGCTGTCCTAGAGTAATTATTTAAATAAAGGTGTTGTTGGTATGTGATGATGTACTAGAGTGAGTATGTAAATAAAGGTATTGTTGGTATGTGATGTTGTACTAGAGTAATTATTTAAATAAAGGTGTTGTTGGTACGTGATGGTGTACTAGAGTGAGTATGTAAATAAAGGTGTTGTTGGTATGTGATGCTGTACTAGAGTAATTATTTAAATAAAGGTGTTGTTGGTATGTGATGCTGTACTTGAGTAAATATTTAAATAAAGGTGTTGTTGATTTGATATATGATGGTGTACTAGAGTATTTATTTAAATAAAGGTGTTGTTGATATGTGATGGTGTACCAGAGTAATTATTGAAATAAAGGTGTTGTTGGACACTGTTTACTCCCGGTTATCAGTTATTGAATGTGAGGTTATAAGATAGAAAATAATGCTGTAATTAATATTAAAAAACAATGTTCATTCTATGAAAACGTTTGATTTTTCGCTTCTTTAAACGATCATGGTGTATATCAAATTGCGGAAACGTCTTCGTTTTCCTATTTCAATTAATTTTCCCAATAAGGGCTAATGACAAAACACCATATGGACCCAAACTTCTTTTAAGCGTTTACAAATATACAGATACAATATACTGGAGGGAATCATTCCCAAACCTCGGTTGACTAAAGTAAATACAGTACTTATCTCTCAGCAGTCCTTGGCAAAATGATCAAATGTCAACGTGCCACTTGTTTAAAATGTATATTTGTGAAACAAAATGTAAAGCAGACAGAAAGATGCATTCGTGATGTGGCCATATTTCTTAAATACCCTTGATCTTTTACAAGCAAACCATTAGAGAACTCAATCGTAGTTTTTCATTAATTACGTAAGATCGTCCACACTTCATTCTGGCCAAAACATTATCTCGAATGGGCACATTTTATACAACTGACCTGGTAGCAGATTCACCTTACAGGGTTCAAAACCTAATTTGGCCCTGTTGTATTGTTTCACCTGGAGCACTGTTGCTGATGTCATTTGTTTTCAAATACAATTCAACTTAGTTTGGTTTACTTTACAGGAAAGATTTGTACAAAGCCGTTTAACATTTCATATGCATTGAAACAGTATTTGACATCATATTATCATCAGACATGATAGCATTTGTGTTGGAATGTTCCCTATTTCGTTTGGTATACTTTCCAACAATAAGATATTCGGACTAATAGGCATTTGATTCTTCTGACTTAGACCCATGAGCCCTGTATCGGTAATCTTACACGGGGAATGTATACCGAGCCGCATAGGAAAAAGCTAATGTAGAAATCGTGTAAAACGACTTAGGTTCAATTGTGATATTTGTTATATTCTAAATACTACACTAACTTCCAGTCTAAACAATTTACTTTACTTACCAAATAACCAACAAGGACAATTCATTTCAAGCTGTACGATACACTAGTAACGTCAACTTTTCCTTTCCTGATAGCAACATCACTTCATTAACAGATGGTGTTTACATATCGCAACCGTTTCCTGCCCCACCTTTTACAGCTATCTACTACTCAAGCCTTTTCTCTCGTTTCAATAACACAACTTTTCTTACAAAATAATCAAAGACTCATTTTAAAGCTGTGCGATACTTAGTAAGCGTACCTAGTCCGCTTTTCTGACTGTAAACATTTCTATTTCTTGTTAAAACAGCAAGTATTAACAACCAAACGTGTTTAAACATCGCAATCGTTTCCCGATCCCTTCTTTTTCAGCTATCTACTCACAAGCCCTTTCTCTTGGCAAAATATTATAAGCGGTAATAAATATTACTACACGACACGGGATTAGTTGTATAGTGTCACACAATATGTGCATATGACATAATCGAGGCCTTTAACAAGTATATGAGTAATACAACTCAAACTGTTCGGAAATGTATTCATGGTGACAGCATAAAATGGATTAATATGTTTTCATTACTGGGATAATAACAAGGTATTTATTCACTATTTTGTTTCAAACATTTAGGGTCATACCTTTTCTTGAGATAAAAGGAGTATTAGAATATGCATTACATTTAGAAATGATTTAATTACATACTTGGTCAAAGGTTTTGCTCTCTATTGATAACAGCGAATTTAAATATTTTACCAGTACAGAGAGAGAGAGCGGCGACGTGTTTGTCCAAATTTGGTTTATTTGTGGGCACACTTTTTTGGTCGGAGGATACACTTTTTCGAAAACTTAAACAATCCTCTCTATAGATAGCTATACTTTAACGGTTAATAGCTTATCAATATGCATAATTTCCTTTTTCTGAATTCGCTGCCAATATTTTTTTTTATTTAAAGGGCTTATGAGTATTGGTAGCGAAATCATTGTCATGCCCTTGTCTTTTGTATTCTTTTCATTAGTGATGAGTACTCTTTAAATAACAGGAAATGTTAGCTGAATTTCCGATATTGAACTTTTTGTTCATAGAAACATCCCTGTGTCTCTCACCAATGATTTTTTACGTGTCGCGATTGATTTGATATCCAAGCGCATACTAATGTTATCACGAATTTCTCCATATAGCCGAATACTACTGATGACGAATTATGAGAATGATCAATGATTTCCTGGTTGAAAATATCTTTATTGAGTTTGATGACCTAAGTAATTCTTATTCGGACAAAATGTCCCCCCCCCCCCTTCTGGCTCATTTTCAGATAAAGCTAATTGTATTGATGGAGTTAGGTGGATTGGTAACAAAATCCAATCAGAGCCCTACAATTTCATATTACGATAAATCGACCATATGTTGCTTCATAAAACAAGAAAATCATTGACCATACGAAATGTATGTACATGTACACTCCTTTGCTTGAAAGTAGGACAGCACAAAGTATGTTTCTCAAGCTGCTTTACTTGATCGATCTTTAATTTAATACTGGACCGGCATAGACGGCTTAGACTTTACGATAAGCTGGATAATTTTGACTTTATCTATCCTGAACTTTGCCTTTCTTGATAGTAACATGTTTTACATGTCACAGTTGATTCTGTATTTAAATGGTTGCTCTGAATATCATGAATTTCGTGATATATTGCAACTGCTTCTCGATGTAAGGACGTGACATTAATTAGAGCATCATTCAATTATTATAGCGGATGTCGTCAATGAAGCAGATGACGAAAACCTTCCTGAACACCTGATCATATTCTCCTTGTGTTTTTTTAAGGGTTGCCGTGTAATTTTGTTTGTTTGTTCATACTAAGCCCTAGATTTATCGATTTTAAGTGTCAATTATGGTGTTGTTTACACTTAGGTATCCGCACTTTTATAATATGGGTACTGTGACTTTAACATTTTCAGTTACATCAAAATTGAGTCGATGAAAATCATGTTTTCGATAATATGCTGATTAGTTATTATATAAATATTAATTTCTTAGTGAAAAAGTGAAACATAAATACAAAATACAAAATAAAGTGAATTAATAACATAGTTATTTTTTAATATCCTTTTAGAAAATCAAAGTTCCCTTAAATAGCAATTATAACTCGATAAGCCGTTGTGTAGACAATTGGCCGCTCAACTTGTTAAGGTTTTATAGAACTCATATAACCAAATCTCAATTAATTACCAACGGACCAGATAATTTTTTGTTTCCGATGATCAAGAGATAAAGCAATTTATACTGTTTGTTTGTTTGTGTGGTTTTACGTCCGCTTCAATACCAAGTTGTTTGGTTATCCAGCAGACGACCGAGTACGTTATCCTTGTTTGTTTGTTTGAGTGATTTTATGTCTGCTTCACGAAACGCTACCCTTATATACCTGTATTGTGGTCTGAAGATGTGTAACTTCTAAAGACTGATTCACATGTCATAACCGGTGCAAGCGTGGTCAAGTTGACATATCTGTATACTAGACGGACTTAATTAATTTTGAATGTATATTGGTAGCAGTGACTTTATGTATGAAGAAACTGTTCACAAACCAAGCTGTCTTTCAGCACTTCACATATTTGTACAAGTTGAGTAGAACGTGACATCATTTTCCGTCTACGTGCAACAATAATTGTACTACCTTTTCCGTTCTTTTCATCTTGATCTCAGACATTTTACTTATTTTACCATTATTATTAACTATTGTCAGAAACGGAGTCTTAATTTCGTTTTCAGTGTGACACAATGCTATGCAACCTATCGAGGTGGTACGAGGTAACTACATCAGCAGTCTATAAGTATGTACAAGGCTATACACGATCGAAATAATCAACACATTTCCCTTTGGTTAAATACAATAAATGCAATACATTTGAAAATGTAATTGAAGTACTCGGTAAGGTTTTGTTATCAGGCCGTCAGTAGACTCAGTCACATATGAGAACAAACATAAATCCGATCAGAATGCACAATAGATTGAAAAGCTGTTTGTGGTATCATAATACCTTGTGATGTGTAACTGACGTTTCATATTGGTCTGGATATTTACTTACCTATATTTGTAAAGACATACACAACTTGAAAAGCTGATAAGCTTTTATACCGTTAACAAACATCAATCTATATCCTTGGAGTCCCATGGAGGTTTTAATTGTACTAACATAAACATCTAAAAACGATATCTTGAGATAGAATGTGTATAGCCTATTGGAATATGCACTACATTTGAATATGAATGTACATGCAAGGTTTAGGTATATGCTTTCTACTGATAGCGACGGATTCAAATGTTTTATCAATAGCGCCGACAGTCCAAACATATCGAGAGAAGGGGTAGTGATGAGGTACGTGCTTGTCCAAATTTGTATTAATTGATTACTTAATTCTACGTACACGCTATTGATTTGTACGCAAATTCTTGCTGGTCGGATGGCTAATATTTCGAAACCTTTAACAATCCTCTCTATATATATGCCATAGAAAAAAATATGTAACATACACGCTACCTATTTTTTGTTTCCATCAATATCACGAATTGAATTTCCCCGTATATCTGAATGCTACTAAGAACAAATTGGTAAAAATGATCATTGATTTCCTGGTTGAAAATATCTTACGAGAGTTTGGTTGCAATATTTCCCAGTAGACTGTAAGAATTCCTATGGGAACAAAATGTGACCCTCTTTAGGCTTCAGATTAAGCAGAATTCAGATAAAGCAGAATTTATATCAATTCACATGAAAATTTACTTACATTTACGAAACTTACATGTATGTGTTATTCAAATAAGTGAGAAAAAATAACGTAAATCAGAGAGGATTCAAATAAGCAGATAATAAAACATATATTAAAAAATGTTTAAAGAAATCTACATTTAATTCCATTATAAAATAGATTTTTTTTGAAAATGCAATTTTTCGGATTTGGATATTTGAAATCTCACGTGCTAGACGACGATGTCAACCTTATATTTTCAGATTTCTTTGTGAGAAAAAAAAAACTTACATCGTAGGGCGAAGAATAAAATAGTCAAAATGTTCTACCACTTTGTGGTTAAATAACTGCCGATGCTTTAAACAAGTTTCTTTTTTCATAACTATGCCGATTTCTACATTACTTATTTAAATGGTCAATTAGTTATGAATACTACATATTAATTGCAATGCATAGCATAGGCTGTACATAAGACATAGTCACGGCCTTTTACCAGTTAACGAGTAATATACTGTTCTGAAATGTATTCATAGATACAGCATCAAATAAATGAATACGTTTTCATTACTAGAACTAAACAGCGTATTTATTTACTTTCTTGTTATATCACGTTCTTGAGACGGAATGAGTTCACCGTATTAGAATATGCACTACATTTAAATATGACTGTACGGTTTAGTGATATGCTCTCTACTGATAGCGACGAATTCAAATGTTTTACCAATAAATCTGATAGATCGGTAGAGCCGTTAATCCAAACATATTGGGGGATGTGGGGAAGGAGGGAGTACGTGTTTGTCCAAATTTGTATTAATCCATTGATCAATTCTACGTACATATTATTAACTGTACGCACATGTTTCTTGTCAGATCATCAAATTTTCGAAAACTTAAATAATCCTCTCTATGGATAGCTAAACCGTTAAGATTAATAGCTATTTAAGATGTATACATTTTCTTTATTGAGTTGGGTTGCAATATTTCTCTAGCAAATTGTTTGGAATACCATAGAAATAATATATAACATTTTGCAATCTGCTTTTTTTTTATGATATCACTAATTTCCCAATGTATCTGAATACTACCGAGAACGAAATGATGGGAATGATCATTGCGCACCTAATTGAAAATATCTTTGTGGAGTTTGGGTGCAATATTTCCTAGCAGAGTGTAGGGATTCCTATTTGAACTATGGGAACAAACTGTTCCCCTCTTAAGACCGATTTTCAGGTTCAACTGAATTCATTGATGGACATATATGAACTGAACACCATCACCAGAAAAACTGTACTTAAACGGAATGAAAAAAAGTGGACGTTTTTATGATTACCAGACAAGTAAGTGCACTACACAATCAGTTGTGATTTCAAAATAACCATCTTTTAACTCAGGGCTAACTGAATTATTATATCTTATCATTCCTCTTCTACCATTTACACTGTTTGACGTCTCCAGCTAGGTTAAGTATCTGCCGATGTTTTAAACAAGGCCTTTATCATAACAATGCCGATTTCTTCATACCTATTTTAAATGGTCAATTAGTAATGAATAATACAACTTTAATTGTCGTGTATAACATGGGGTGTACAATAGACATATCCACGGCCTTTTCAATGTGTTTCCAATAGATCTAGCAGATCGATTGCGTCGTTTATCCAAAATTGTTTGGGGAGAGAAGGTCGAAATGAGGTATTGAAACTACGGGTTTAATCGAATTTGTATTATGTGATCGCTTAATTCTCCGTATAAGTTCTTTATTGTTCGAACGAATTTCTGGTCAGATCACTTATATTTCTGTCTCTTGTAATCCTAATTGATAGCTAAACCGTAACGGTTAATAGTTATTTCATACAAATAGTAATCTCTACTTCTTTCGGTGAGTATTATAAATTGTAATGTTTGATATTGTAACAACCTAGGTGTGATATATTTTTTTGAATCGTTTAATTATACCCTCTATATTATTAACTTTGTAATCGATGTTTACACGTTAAATGTCATATACATATATAGTAGGTAACGTTTATGCTGTTACATAAGCATTTCAAGAATTATATGTACACGGTTTAACGATGTGAACTCTTATGTAAGGGATATATTAAAGTATTTTACCAATGAACTTGTAAGATCAGAGCGGTTGCGTCATTAGTGTTACGAGATCATTGAAGACAATGACTCCATATGACAATAGC